>NC_041394.2:153219049-153381549 GCF_900747795.2 Erpetoichthys calabaricus
TTTGACTTTGTGTCGAAATAAGCAGTTGCTCATGAAGTCCCAAATGAGGCACATTACCTGCATTGTGAGGGAGTGTCAGTTACGGCACTACAGCCATGTAGCGCGTTTCCCTGAGGGTGATCCAGCTCGTAAGATCCTCCTTGTTGGGGACCGTGTGGCTGGACCAGGCCAAGGGGTCGCCCACGTAACACCTGGCTGCAGCAGATACAGTGTCATTTCTGGAGGGTGGGAATGGACCGCACGTCTGCCTGGGGGGTTGCCAACCAGGATCCCAAGTTGTTTTGTCATGTAGTGGGTGTGGCAACGCACTGTACCAGTGCATGCTTCCCGACTTGACTTGTAGCTTCCAGTCTTTAGGAATTTTGTGGAGAAAGTTTTGATTAATATGCATCAAGGGTGTATTTACTGTGCACTGATACTGGTGATCTGTTAGATCTCAGCCTATTTAATCTAAGCAGCAGCTCTCCTTTTACAATTTCCAAATTACTATGTACCTTCTTAACAGTCCCTGCTATCTCTGAGAGGCCATTAACTTCTTCATGCATGTACAAGCAGTCCCCGGGTTACTTACTAGATAGGGACTGTAGGTTTGTACTTAAGTTGAATTTGTATGTAAGTCGGAACAGGTATATTATTTTAATAAATGCTATTGTTGACCAACTGTAACCAAGTGCTCTGCCAATGAATGATGGAGTTTTACCTCTCTCTGACCTTTATTATTTCTAGTTTATTTTCAATGGTGATGGTTTTTCTCTTCTTTACTGTATCACCAGCACTTGCATCAGATGTGTGTTTCAGAGCCATTCTTGAAGAGTGAAGACAAAAGGTTAAGATGAGCTCTTCTGCACAGCGCTATACAGTACATGCTATCACAGCAGGAAGGCACCCGTCAACACGTCTGATGTACTGACAAGAGACAACTTCCTGCTATGTGTGTAACAGTACAAGCAGGCTTGCTATTGAGAATGACTGGGGGCGGCGAGGGGTGGTTCATCACCAGCCCACCTCACAGTCACCTCCACTACAGTATGCTACCTACAGCATCCGCTCACCAAGAACGAACACGGTGCGGCCAAAGGCGGGTGAATCGCCCAACCCCAATTCAACAGGCAGCCATCCGAGGCACACTACAATGCTACCCCTGCCGCCCCGTTCAGACACAACCGGGTCACCGCTTGCAGCATTACCAGCCGTGTGTGCTGGGCGGGCAGTGAAACGCCCCCCTCCGCTCCATCCAGCCTGCATCCAGTCAGAAGCAGTAGCTGCTGCAGCATAGTGGGCGGGCAGCAAATCATCGTCCTGCACACAAGCGATAGCTGTGGCCCCGGTGACTATGGACCACGGGTTACCGCTTGCCACCGGGAGCTGCCCGAAGGACACTACACTGCGCGAGCAGTGAAATCGCCCCCCTCCAGCCACCGCTTGCAGCATCCCCAGGCTGAAGATGATGGAGCGGCAGTTACTGAGGCGCATGCATCATAGCTGCGTCCTCGTTCGTACGTCGGATGTCCGTAACCTGGGGACTACCTGTACATGTTAGAAAAATACAAGCTCAGAGCATTTACTGTTTTACTATATTCTAGCTCCCCTACTTGACTAGTCCTGTTTGTGTCATCTTTCCCCTTTTTCTACAATGTTTCTCAAAAACTGCTTCATCTTTTATATAAAGAACTTTTAAGCTTGATGTACAACATAATCATCTTTATTTATGATCTTTATTTAGATTTGTTAAGAGGGTCACTGCATTTCAAATCAACCAATGGACCACACACACTGGACTCAAAAAATTCTGGAAAAATTGCAAGGTGTTATTCAGGAGACACCCTGTAATTTTTTTTTTGATATAAGATCAATACTTTCCAAGAAAGAGCCAGTTTACTGATGGGAGGGTGGGGTGTCGATTTTTTTCATCTAATTTCACAAGCCCATAACTCAAGAACTAAACCACGGAGCAGGCTCTGACTTTGCATGCTGGTATATGAGCTGGTATACGAGCTGGTATACTATGTGATGAAATTAAAACATTCAGTCCAGATAACTCTGCATGGTCAAAGCAGCCCCTTGAAATTGACCAAAGTTTAATCTGAGTTTTTGGATAGCCATGTTTAGGCCTCAAAAACACGTATTTGTAACCAACCAAGACTTTTGATTTTTTTTCCTTATTCAGTAACTATATAGGCTTTCTGAAAAACAAAAAAGTGAGTGTATCAGGGTTTGAACAGCAGACATCTTAAATCCAAGATGCATTTTGGATTTCATTTTCAGAGTAACCTAACAGCATGTGGGAATGTGCAGATAATTTTAAAAATATTTTTTATTTATTCTACATTATCCCTTCTTTCACAAAACACAAACCTTACTTTTGTTATGCAAATCTTTTCATGTTTATTTTCCATCCTACACATAGGCTGAAAGTGCCATGTATCAATAATAGTAATCATTGAGTTTTCAATCAGTAAATTATCAAAAAGTCAAACTTTTTTCATATAAAATGACAAAGTCCTATCTCATGTTGCTGAACAGAGAATGTGATTCTCCATGGCCAAAAGAGTACCTGGTACTTGAGAATACCACTGTTACATCCTTACAGAAGATGGCAAACTCAGAGTCAGTCGGGTGTCTGGTGAAGACAGTCAATTGACTGTCTGAATATTCACCACTGAAGCAGCAGCTGAGATCCTGCTCTCTCACAATCACACTCCTGATGGTTCTCACATTAGACCACTGTCCTATTGGAGGCTATTTTAGGTTCATGTATTATGAAATATTTTGATTTGTTGTGATTTGTGACAAGAGTGAAGTATAATCAGACATCCTGATATGTTTCATGCATCCAAACTATCCTGCAGTCTTTCCATTGGCCACCAAGACAATTGTTGGGTGCCATTATAGTGTGTTATTGCACTGCTTAGTGCATCTACAGCGGTTAGTTGGAGGCAGTACCATCTTGATCTCAGGGACACTCTGCACTACATGGACTCTGCATGGAAAAAGAAATGAAATGGGTCACATTCCTGCTTCCACAATACCAAGATGCTAACATTTCATTATAACTAGTGTTATTTTTAAAGATAAATCAAGCAGCTGTTGTTAATGTGTTGTGCTTAATGTGCCTTTGGCAATTAATTTTTTTCCATTAATCCTATACCCAAGTTAGTGATGAAGAACTTGATGATTATCATTACTGACAAATGGTGAAATGATTAGAATGGAAAGTAAAAATGAAAGATTCACATAAGAAAAGTAAGACTTGTTTTTTGAGAAAGAAGTGACCATGTAGGACACTGGAAAAATAATTTTCAAAATGTCTGGACATTCCCACAGTGCATTCAGCTGGTCTGAAAATTAGACCCAAAATGATTTTTCACATTTGAGAGGTCTGCTGGTGAAACCCTGATGCAGTTTCTTGTTTGTTTAATACCTTTTGAAAAGCCCTGTGAAGGCATTTAAATATGACAAAAACATTAGCATGCTGTATCAGTTAGAAGTAAGCTTTCTGAAAGCCTAAACATGGCAAAGCCAAAGATGCAAAATATTTTTTCCATTTTTGAAGTTCTGCTCTTACCAAGTGGACTAAACTTTTTGATATGGTTGTGAACTATATCTATAAAAGTACCAGTATGCAAAACTTGAGCCTGCTAGGTGGTTTAGTTCTTGAGATGTGGTCTTGTGAAACTGATGAAAAAATAAAACTGTCAAATTTGACACCTCTCTCCCTCTGTGGTGAACTGGCTGTGTCTTGGAAATGATTGATCTTACATCAAATTTTACAGGGTGTCTCCTGAATTACATAGGCACACCAGGTATTTTTCAGAAGTTTTTGAGACCAAAGTATGTGAGATTCATTATACATTGGTAGACACTTTCATTTTACATTTTGCAGAGTAGCTTTAGCTGGATTTGCTGCTTACTCAATATAAAAAAACTTTGACATTATGCACCTGAATTCATTAGAAAGAGCATCACAAAGTCAAACAATGGACATAGGTGCATTCTGTGTGCAAAAATCCTTGTAGCACTCACTGTGGTTCCTATTAAAGTGACTCCTTCTGCCGTTATTAATAACATATTATCTCATACTGAGGGTTTTGTTAAAGTGACACCATCTGCCATTCTTAATTTGCTCATATTTGGACCTGCGTCCATATTGCAAAAAGTGTGCAGAAACCCTTGCAGCACACACTGTGTGTATACTGAATATCCAACAGGCTCCCACTTTCCCACTCAAAAGTCTTATTCATAGGTATTATTAATTTTTTCCAAAATTTTTACCAACATGAGTAAAAAATTGTTCAGAAAACAACACCGCTCAGTTATTTCAGAAAAGAGACGCCACAAACTAATGAAGGTGCAGTGTCAACTCCTGATGTGGCAATTTCAGACAAAGACATTGCAGAGGCTGGTCCATCAGGGGAAATCTCTTCAGCGCACACTCTGCCAATTGATAAATCTAAGCACTGCTTATCCGGCATAATCAAACAATGGTTTAAAGATTTTGATTGGCCAATGGTCAAAGAAAATGGTATTTCATTGTGCATGAAATATTCAAACAAACACCCCCCAAGGAGGGAGTTACCATGGGTAAATGTGCCATGCACAAGGATTCGAAAAGAAAGCTTGCTGGACCATGAAAAAAGTAAAACGCACATTGAGTCTTCTGCTGACCTTTTAGGAAAGCATGTACTAGAGCAAACTGGAATCGGTCAAATTGAAAGATCTGTATCGGTGTTAAATAACTTTGTGGGAGCTTTAAGATCCATGTATTGGTTGGCAAAAAATGAGTTGTCACATACAACATTATTTGAAAAGCTGTTGGAACATTGTAAAGAAATGGGTTGTTCTTTTTTACAACATCTCAATGTTGGTTAAAAATGCACATTACACCTCTGAAAGAATAATGCAAAAGCTGATGGATGTCTTAGCATCAGAAATAAAGTCTAAAATACTGAAAAATATACACATTGAAAAAGTTTTCAGTTCTCTGTGTGATGAAACCACAACATCTCAGTTGTAAAACAATTAATTATTTACAATAAATGTTTGCCGGGTCACTAAAGAGGTCAGAATTAGTTTTCTATCAACCCCCAATATGATTGATGGCAAAGCGGAGATTATAACCAACACACTGAGTGAGACTATGGACACTCTAGGCTTGAAAACTGCTAATCTGGTTGGACTAGGGTCAGATGTAGTGACAGTTATGATTTGGAAACAGAAAGGTGTGGCAAAACTGTTTAAAGATAAAACATCTGGACTCATGGTCAACTGCCACTGTTTAAACCACCTATTGGCCCTTGCAAGTGCCCAAGCAGCAGCTGCTGTACCTTATTTAACAAAACTGAACAACACCTTAAGGCAGATGTGATATTTCTTCCAAAATTCTTCAGTTAGGATGGCTGGTTTAACGGAAATCCAAAATATTCTGAACATTCCCCAGATTAAGTTGAAAATGGCCAGTGACACTAGATAGCTGTATCATGACTCTGCAATACAGTCACTACGACGGTGTATGATGAGTGTCATAGCTGCGCTGGAAAGAGAAGCCACTGAACGAAATGACATCACAGCTGAAGGATTAAGCAGATGTATTAAAATGTACAATTTTGTTTCCACTCTGATGGTGCTTTCAGACATATTACCTTTGTTGTTCACCTTATCTCAATAATATCCACTTGCAGAGCCACAGTACCATACGTCACCGCATTCTAGACCCACAGCTGTAGACCCGCAAGTGACGTCTCCGTTGTTTCAGGACTGACTAAAATTACTTTTGGAAGTTTTCGGCAGGTCTCGGCAAATCCCGGAATGTAACGCTGGGTGAAGGACCCATTGAGAAATTAAGCGATAAAAATGAGAAGGAAAAAAAGTACATTAAACCAAATAATTCACATCATTGTGAAGTTCAGACGGTTTCTGCCATCACGTCGTGTCAAATATCAAACTAAACAATGCGGATCGTTTCTGTGAAATACACTACTATAAACATTTATGTTGTGTTCGGGTCTGTGGGAACCATTTAACATGTCGACAAAACTAAAATCATCAAGATCTGTGTTAATTGAAAATAGTTTTTCGTTAACATTCATGAAACGAAGTATACAATATAATTATAATGTTTACACCACGTTAAGAGTTTAGTAAAACGTTAATAATAAAAGTGATTACGTTTTTTAAAATGTACTATGCATGTGTGCAATATTGTTCTAAACCAATTTAGAATAAACATTTAAGCCAATCTAATATTTTTAAGCATGTGAAGAAAATGGCAATACATATTCTACACTGAATTATGCTATATAGTAATTGCCTTATATAGAACTGCTCTAGTTTTTGTCACTTATTATTATAAACGATGGGCCACCAAAAGAAAAAAAAAACAAAAAAAAAAACGAATAAGAACACAATTTATTTATATAGCACCCTGCCCAAAATTCATAAAGAACAACAGGACCTATATAACATTGGCTACAAATTATATCTTCACTAAATAAAGATAAATACAGGATATATAAAACATTCAAATAGAATAAAAGACAATAATGCAGACTAAAATACAACATATAATATTACAAAAAATTTTTGAACAAATAAATTGTGATAAAAATGCAAACCCTGAGTACCTGGACAGAGAGAGGGGGTAAACTGAAAGAAGGGGCAGAATGTCAGGTCTGTTTAATGTCTTCCTAAACAAATGAGTTAAAAACAAATGAATGGAGTCAGCTGATATCATTAATTTCAGGAGGTCATTCCACAGTCTGGGCGCTATACAGCTGAAGGCCCTGCTGTCACCCACAGAGTGCAGGTTAGTGTGGGGGACAGAATGAAAGGACCTTAGTGGGCAGGTTAATAACAGAATTTGATATTCAATCCTGTAAGACACAGGGATCAGTGAAGGTGCAGCAGGATGGCCGTGATGTGCTCGCTGTTGCTGGTCCGTGTCAGGACTCTTGCAGTTGAGTTTTGAATCAGCTGGAGCTGTGATACAAGATTAGATGTGGCACCTGCCAGCAGTGACTTACAATAATCAATGTGGGGTATGATAAAAACAGGGACAAGATTCTCAGCATTATTAGAAAAGGAGTGGAATGAGCAAACATAAGAAATGTGACAAAGGTGGAAGTTTCTTAATGTGGCTTACATGGGTGAAATAAGAAAAGGAGGAATCAAAGTGACACCAACATTCTTTGAAGTAAAAGAAGGTCTGATGAGATCATCACCAAGAATGGTTGAAGAGGAGCTTGTTTCCTGAAGTTGCACTTTAGTGTCACTTTGCAGGAATTCAGTTATGTTGCAATTTAATTTTAAAGAGTTTTGCTCTGTTCAAGTTTTAATTTTAATTTAATTTCACTGAGGTAAGTTGTGAGCTGATAAAGCTGTGATGAAGTGTCACTTTTAACACTGAAATAGATCTAAGCATCATCTGCATAAAAATATAACCCAGTCCAAAGCTATGAATATCATGCTCAAGGGGAAGCATTGAGATACAGAAGAGCAGAGGGTGTCATTTCATTAACAAAGGGAAGTCAGACGGAGGAACTCCTGTGAGAAATTAAGGCTTGAGGGTTGTCTTGGACACGACATAAGCTGTACACAACACCATATGCAATAACTTTTACACAAACTGGGACAGTAGCTCCTCAAGAGGAAGGTAACAATGCTTAGCACAACAAGGAAAAATAAGCCAGAGCTCCCATCTCAACTGTTGGCCACACAGAATAGGCCAGTGAAGACATTAAAGTTTGTCTAACCAAATGACACATACTTGGTGCACAATGTGATCTGCACAGGGGTAGGAGATTCCATGGCCAGAAATGATAATGGACTATAATGCTACAAAAAGAGGAGTAGAGAATTTAGACAAAACATTACACTGGATGCTGGCCACATGCAATTTTTCCAACATATTGAACATCTCAGAAAAAAATACTTTTGTCATCTCGACAACCTTGAACTGAGACTGGAACACGGAGAAGGAGACAGAGCCTTCTTGAGAAGTAGAGCAAACCATTGGTGACACCTCGCATGCTACTGGGACGACAAGTGCCAAAGACCCCAGCATGCACAGTAGTGATGGGCGGTATACCGGTTCACACCGAAAACTGTTTTTTATTTTTGTTATGATATGGATTTTTCTTATAACGCAACACCGGTTTAAATTGCCTAAACGATGTTTGGAACGTGGCGCGGCGGGAAACTGTTCAAGTTGGGACCTCTTTCACTGCTACACCGCTAATCACAGAGGTGTTACACAGGGGCTCTTTTTCACTGCTACACCGCTAAATAGGTAGTGTAGGTATTGCGTGGTGAAAGTGGACACAGAACATTCAGAAACTGAAGCTGTAGCTGACGATAAAGTTGAACATGATGACACAGAAGAACTTTTGCCGAAAAAAAGGAGTCACATCCGTTGCCCGGAGATACTTTGGTTTTAAAAGGTCGGATGTGGACCATTACGTCCAAATGTGTAAATACTGTTTCTATACTACTGGATAATACTGCAAGCCAAGTTGTACTTGTTTTATTTTTTTTCAATACTGCGTAATGTAACTGGATACTGTGTAATAATGTGATGACATGTTGACTTTATTCTCAACATTTCTACTTTATTCTCGCCATTTATGTCAAGATTAAAGTCGACATGTTGACCTCATTCTCGTAATTTGTCATTAAACTAGAACATCGTAAACTAAACTTCATCGTAAAATGAATATTTACTAGATTTTCTCAAACCCCATCATAAGTTATGTAGCACATTAATTGCTTTGTGTTAAGTGTTCCCCAAGCCATGTTAAATCAGTACGTGCTTCTTAAACTGACTTCCTCTGGTACTGAGGAGGCGCCGGCAGCGATCGCCGGATAGAATACATTGACTTCATGATATTCCTGCTCCCTGAACATTTAGAATGCTAAGATAAATACTTGATATCATTTTCATGATGAAATGCATTAAAGCAGGTATTAATCATGTGAGGGCACGGCGGCGTGGAAATTGCACTGCTGCCTCGCGGGAAAGGTGTCTCGGATGTACCCTGACTTGAATTTGTATGTTTTTCTGGTGGGTTTACTCAGCGTGCTTCAGTTTCCTTTCAAAGTCATGTAGGATGGCTGGTTTTGTTATGCTCAATTGACCCTGCTAGTGTATGTTTTGCTTGTGTTCACTCTACGATGAGCAGGCGACTCGTTCAGGATTTCCTCCTGCCTCACACACAATGCTTACTGGGATGGGCGCAACCCTGAATGGATGGCGTAATTAAACATGTATAACGAAGATTTTTTTAAAGTTCTGAACACTCCATGGGGTAAGTTTATAACTATTTTTAATTTCACAAAGACATTTATCTTGTGTTGATTGGTTATGTGGAGAAAGAAAAAGGAAGGATACAAACTTCGGGGGGCGGATTGGTACGTCAGACAGACAGCACGCGTGCAATACAGAAAGCCCGCTCAGAAGAACATCCATTGAATTCTGTGTTCGTGTCTTCAACCACCAGATCACAAACCCAACATTTACACAATATTTAAGTTAAACCTGTGCGATACCCATTCATAAATCCAGTTTTTTGGAGCCTCGTCACACCTGCCATAAAGTTATTGTGAGGAAGCAGCACTACCGCCACACTACCGTGCATGTTTAATACCTGCTTTAATGCATTTCATCATGAAAATGATACCAAGTATTTATCTTAGCATTCTAAATTTTCAGAGAGCAGGAATATCATGAAGTGAATGGATTCTGTGTGGTGATCGCTGCCGGCGCCTCCTCAATGCAAGAGGAAGTCAGTTTAAGAAGTGTAGCGGTTAACAACTGGGTTGGGGAACACTTAACACAAAGCATTTAATTTGCTGCATTAACTTATGATGGGGTTTGAGAAAATCTAGTAAATTAAACATTGATTTTAGGATGAAGATTAGTTTATGACATTCTGCTTTAATGACAAAATAAACTATGAGAATAAAGTGGAAATGTTTACTTTATTCTCGACAGTTTTTTTTTTTTTTCTCTTCACTGTGGCCCTAATTCGATTCCGCAGGGCTATACCACAAATAGCATTATAAATGCAAGTTACAGTTTTATTATTTATGTATATAGCATAGCTTGAAGCAAGGTCCATATTAATGCAGTTTGCCTAAATGATGGTTCAGTTGGTAAAGAAGTCATCACCAAGTTGCACTTGTTTTATTTTTAATTTGGTGAATACTGTGTAATGCACCTGGGCTTGAAGTCTTGAAGTAATAGTGCAACTATCCATCCATTATCCAACCCGCTATAGCCTAACTACAGGGTCACGGGGGTCTGCTGGAGCCAATCCCAGGAAGCAAACCCCGGGCAGAGCGCCAGCCCACCGCAGGTAATAGTGCAACTATCAGTAATAATACTATTATTTATTTTATTGTTATTATTTATTAGTTTAACTATTATGCAGTTTAATGATAGTAAAGCTGTTTAAAAAGTCACTTTAATGTTTCAGTGGACAGAGATGGTTAACATTAACAGAAAGTGTAGTTGGTTTACATAAAATGCTTTCTATTTATTCCTTTTCTAAGACATGTTCAGTGCAATACACATTTTGACAAGCACCTCTGGATATTTTACTAAGTCTAAATGCCTCTTTGGGATGGTTGAAAATATGTTGTCAAAATTATAGTTTAAGTTTTAGCAAAATTTGTTCAATAAAAAGGTTCTATATTTTGACTGCAACTGTCATGCAATGTGATTCCTCCTCTTCATTAGTGCCACCTGTAGTATGTATGCATGTTTGTGTGTCTCACTGTGTTATTTTAGCCTGCTGAACTGTACAGTAATTACAGTATTGTGTAGAAAATGAATATATTCAGTTCTGCTTGATAAACAAATAGAATGTGATCTGAGGGTAAAGAGTAAACAGGTTATTTACATTGATTGATAAAATAAAGTGACCATCTGATTAAAAAAAAAAGTCCCTCAATAGTACATACGTAGCAAAAATGTAATCATAAGTTGAGATGCAACACAATTACCTTTCATGCTTCTCAAAGAAAAATTAAAATACAATGTTTGTAAACTACTGCATTTGTGAAGGACTGAAGTGTGGGGCTATCCAAAACTATCATTGAGTGTATTTCAGTAATTTGTGTAGTGACTTATAAAACCACAATATTACATTAAAATATACTGCTCAAAAAAATTAAAGGAACACTTTTGAATCCGAGTATAGCATCAAGTCAGTGAAACTTGTGGGCTATTGATCTGCTCAGTTAAGTAGCAGAGGGGCTTGTTCATATCAGTTTCAGCAGCTTTGGTGCTCTAGAGGGGCAACAATGAGACGACACCCAAAACAGGAATGAATGGTTTAACAGGTGGAGGGAGGCCACTGACATTTTTCCTTCCTCATCTGTTTTTTCACTCGTTTTGCATTTGGCTACGGTCAGTGTCACTACTGGTAGCCTAAGGCGATACCTGGACCCTATAGAGTTGGCACAGGTAGTCCAACTTCTCCAGGATGGCACATCAATACGTGCCATTGCCAGAAGGTTTGCTGTGTCTCCCAGCACAGTCTCAAGGGCATTGAGGAGATTCCAGGTGACAGGCAGTTACTCTAGGAAAGCTGGACAGGGCCAGAGAAGGTCCTTATCCCATCAGGAGGACCGGAGGAACAGAATGAGCACTGGCAGAGCCCTACACAATTACCTCCAGCAGGCCACTGGTGTGAATGTCTCAGACCTCTGACAAAAAGTAACAGACTTCATGAGGGTGGCCTGAGGGCCCGAAGTTCTCTAGTGGGCCCCGTGGAGCTTGATTGGCATTTACCATATAATACCAGAATTGGCAGGTCCATCACTGGCGCCCTGTGCTTTTCACAGTTGAGAGAAGATTCACCCTGAGCAAATGTGATAGATGTGAAAGGGTCTGGAGAAGCCGTGGAGAATGTTATGCTGCCTGTAACATTGCTCAGCATGACCGGTTTGGTGGTGGGTCAGTGATGGTTAGTCTGGCGAGGCATATCCATGGAGGGACACACAGACCTCTACAGGCTAGACAACGACACCTTGACTGCCATTAGGTATCAAGATGAAATCCTTGGACCCACTGTCAGACACTATGTAGCATATGTCATGTCCAGGGCAACCCTAATAACTTAATTATTATATTATAAATTAAGGTATCTTAATTTTATAATAATATAATCTTATATCACAGCTCCAGCTGATTCAAAACTCAACTGCAAGATCCTGACACGAACCAACAACAGTGAGCACATCACAGCCACCCTGCTACACCTTCACTGCTCCCTGTGTCTTGCAGGATTGAATATCAAATTCTGTTATTAACCTGCCCACTAAGGTCCTCTGATTCTGGCCATCTTGTTGTGCCCCACACTAATCTGCACGCTCTGGGTGACAGCAGGGCCTTCAGCTGTATAGCGCCCAGACCGTGGAATGACCTCCCTAAATTAATGAGATCAGCTGACTCCATTCATTTGTTTTTAACTCATTTGTTTAGGAAGACATTAAACAGACCTGACATTCTGCCCCTTCTTTCAGTTTACCCCCTCCATCTGTCCAGGTACTCAGGGTTTGTATTTTTATCACAATTTGTTATTTGTTCAAGATTTTTTTGTAATAGTATATGTTGTATTTTAGTCTTCATTATTGTCTTTTATTCTATTTGAATGTTTTGTATATCCTGTATTTATCTTTATTTAGTGAAGATATAATTTGTAGCCAATGTCATATAGGTCCTGTTGTTCTTTCTGAATTTTGGGCATAGGAAGGGTGCTATATAAATAGTGTTCTTATTAGTATTTTTATTTTTTTTCTTTTGATGGCCCATCATTTATTATAATAAGTGACAAAAACTAGAGCAGTTCTATATAAGGCAATTAATATATAGCATAATTCAGTGTAGAATATGTACTGCCGTTTTCTTCACATACATGTTTAAAAATATTAGATTGGCTTAAATGTTTATTCTAAATTGGTTTGGAACAATATTGCACACATGCATAGTACATTTTAAAAAAACGTAATCACTTTTATTATTAATGTTTTACTAAACTCTAACGTGGTGCAAACATTGCAATTATATTGTATATTTCATTTCATGAATGTAAACAAAAAATTTTTTTCAATTAACATAGATCTTGATGATTTTAATTTTGTCGACATGTTAAATGGTTCCCACAGACACGAACACAACGTAAATGTTAACAGTGTATTTCACAGAAACGATCCGTATTGTTTAGTTTGATGTATGACATGATGTGATGGCAGAAACCCTCTGAACTTCAAAATGATGTATATTATTTGGTTTCTGAACGGGTCTTTGACCCGATGTTAGTTTCCGAGCTTTGCTGAGACCCGCCGAAACCTTCCGAAAGTAATTTTACGAAGTCAGTCCTGAAACGACGGAGATGTCACTTCCGGGTCTACAGCTGCGGTGATGTATGGTGCTGTGGCTCTGCAAGTGGATGCTACTCCCTTATCTAAGGCTTGGCAAAGGCAAGATGTCAATCTTACCAAAATTGAGGCAATTTTGCTCTCCACAAAATTGTCCATCGTGGAGTTGAAAGACACTTCTGGGAGATATTTTCAAAGCCTTCATCATTGTCTGGCAGAAAAATGGTCAGATCTCTGCATTGTTTATACACAGAATGATGCAATGTCATTCAAAACTGCAATATATGATAAATACCTAGAGACAATTGTCAAGCACCTAGATGCAAGATTCCCTGACATGCCAATTATTTCTAGCTTTTCAAAAGTTTTCAATGCAGACTCGCACGATTCAAGTGAGGCTGCTGAAATTCTTTTTGATCATTACTCCAAAAATGGTAGTCCTCCAATTTTAAAATATGAAAGTAGCAGGCAAGAATAGACAGTTGCGTCAAAAATGATCAGAATTCAATCATACAAAGACTTCAGCCCAAAACAGATTTTACTAAAAATGACAACGATATCAGAGCTCAAAGAGTTGTTTCCAAATTTAGCCAAACTAGCTAATATTGGGCTAGTGATCCCAGTGAGCACAGTTGAATGTGAAAGGGGGTTTTCTGCCCTTAAAAGGATCAAGACATGTTTGAGAAATCGCATGAATCAAAGCACGCTAAATAATCTCATGCTGATCTCCTTGGAGGGACCAGATCCTGGGGACTTTGATTATGGGAAAGCAGCAGACAACTGGGCCTCTAGGAAGAAAAGAAGAATAAATATTTAACTGAAGACACCTTCTGCATATACAAGTTGGCTTTGAAGAATATTTTTTAAATTTTTCTTCATTAGGTTTCCCATACTTTTTTTCCCCCATTGTTTTCACTTTTCTTCCCGACAGTGACAATACTAGTGCCTCTTGGTTTATGTCATAACAACAATTTTAAATAACAATTGTTAGGTTTGCAGGATCCCGAATTGGATACTTCTTAAATTTAATAAAAATATTCTGGCACAAGTGTCAAACCTTAAAAAAGGAAGTCATATTGAGCATTGGAAAATAATTAATAATAATTAACTAATAAAAATAGTGCACATTTAATTTATCCCCACCACCAAATTTCCCCGTCCCGCCCCACCCAGCTACTTTTTCATGCCACCCGGCTGGAAAAAAGTTCTGGGGAGAACACTGTATGTTGACAGATTCTACACAAGTCCGTCTTTTTTTAAAGACTTACTGAAATTCAAAATGGACACATGTGGGACAATTTATAGAAAAAGAGAAGGTGTTCCACAAACCAACCAATCTTCCAAAAAAGCAGAGAGAAGAATCATATGGTGGATCAGGGATGGGCTGCTGTTGTTTGTAAAATGAACACTAGTGAAGTAACTGTACGTTCCACCATCTAAAATACTTATGCTGGTGATACTGTATCCCAAAGAATAAAGGATAGTCTGGGTGCTTAAAACAGAGAGAGGGTATAGAGTAGCAATTCCAGTGGTTGTTGAGGACTACAACAAATATAATGGAGGTGTTGATCTTTCAGATGCACTGATTAGGTATTACAACATACTGTATAAAGCTAATAAAAAAAAGGTATAAAACATTTGTCCATCTTCTGGAAATTCCAATTGTGAACAGTTTTCTGATACACAAACAGCAAGCTAAGACAAAGCAGTAGCTACCACTTTCCCAGGGAGCAGCTGATGAAAGAATTGGTGGAGCTTGCTAAACTCCAGGGTGAATCTTTAGAGTTTTCAACCAAGTACATGCCATCATTTTAGGAGGCAACTGCAACAGAAGGTAGGAGATGTGTGAATTGTGGTACAAAGACCCCAATCTATTATACAAAATGTAGTATTTCTTTGTGTCTGGTAGTTAACAGAAATTGCTTTGGGAGCTGAAATTAAAAATGATAGGATGAGTACATAATTATAAGTACATTGTTACAAATATTTAGTTGTTGCTTCAGTGTGGTAACGAGTGTGTGTGTATATATATTTGTTTACATATTTTCGCCTGTGAAATAGTGCTTTGTGTGTTTTTTCTGATAGCCGTAACACTGCAATACTTGTTCTGAGAGAGCATTTTGGTGCACTTACCTATTTGTGCCAAATGTCCAAAAACATTCCCAAAAAGGGACACCTGTATGATATAATTTCTTAGATGTATATGGTTTAGTTACAAGCATGGGTGTTGTAGTGGGGAGAAAAGAGGGTAATAATAACCTTGGGTCCCTCAAAGCCTAGAATGAAAACTTTGTTTTCAAGGGGCCAACTGAGACTAGTTATGTATTGGACCCAGGGTTCAGTTCTACACCCCTGGGTACAAAAGGTTATTTGTTGCTAAAGTGTCCAAAATGGGACACCTTGTGCCAAATTGTGTAATTTTGCAATGATATTGGATATAAAATCAATACTTGGTACAGCGATGGCTGACAGGCTGACGCACAAAAAACAAACCGAATCTAAGGTTGTGTGCCACTTATATACTGTAAAAATCCAGACAGATGATAGGTTGCACACAGTACAACGTAAAAAGAAACTGCTTGTTGCTGCGCCACAAACCCTTAAAACTGATTTTGTATGTCCCTTTAACATCCAGTGTGTACAGGTCAGCTAGTCAGTATTTCAACAAATGCCAAAGATGTTTAAGCTTGAACAAATGCCACGCGATTATTACATACCATATGCAGAGTGTTTGTGACTTCGCATGGTCACAAGAACTCTACCTCGGCCCCTTAAATTAGCAGAAAGAGAGCGCTAGGCGGATAATCGACCTTAATTAAGATCTTTAGAAAAAAGCACCATGACAGACCCACACTTTACACGCAGGTACGAGTACATATTTACCCCAGAGTCCGTTGCTGAAGGCGCACATCATCGAGGAATTCCTCTACGTCGTTAATATCACTGTGCTTATTCCAGCTTTTCTTTTTATTTTTGTTGACTCGTTTCCTTTTCGTGCTACCTGGATTCAATCCGTTCCGTGCCCCATTAAAACTCAAAAAGTTTCCAGCCACGCTGCTTTCGCCCTGGGCCGCCATGTTGGAAATGGCAGACTGAACTTCACAAACGCACTTTCCATAGCTCAGCATCGTCAATATTCTTTTACAACGCATTTTTCTTTGATAAAATATATCAATAAATTGAAAGGTATTTTAATGTTATGAACTGTAATATGAATATTGTGTATCTTAAGAATGTTTAGATTAAAATCAAAACTCTGATTATCATCAGCAGATTCCAAACTTTGAGGAAGACGAGTACTAATAAATGACGTACGCTTCAGCCGTATAACTCGAAGTGTTTTTGCTAAACCCAGCTACTGTCACGTAAAACGGTCATTTTAAATATTATGCTGTTCGTTTTCAACTCAGTTTTTCCTTCCAAGTAAACTCTGGAAAATTATTTTTTCATTTTAACTTTCACATTTTTATTGTATCGATATTCAAAAACATTAGTAATACATTTTGTCCATTAACATAGTAGTCACAACAGCTAAACCATCGAGTAAAAGTGGGATTCAGAGATTAACATTAGAAACTATTCAGAAAAGAAAATGGACATGTTTCTCATTTTATTGCCTTGGTGTTTTTACTAGTTTTTCTTAATGCTACTTGTAATTTTAATGTCCATTCAGAAAAATGCAATGAAAGGTCTAACATTCTGAATTTTGGATTATGTGTATGGTATTTACTATATTTTCTATCACTTTATAAACAGAAAAAAGAAGTACATTTAAACAGACTGGGATTGATTTTTTGGTTATTCTAGAAAGTAATACAAAAAGTCTGAATTACCCGAAGCCTTTCTAATTAGGGTGGTCATAAGAAATGTAATGCTTTACTTCATGAGGTAGAAGTACGTAATAAACAAGAACAGTTGCATCAAATATTTGAAATATTAAAATGTGTGCTTCTGTTTACATACTTATAAAGTCTAAGTATTCCCGATTGTAATAGAAATGATCTTTTTCATCATCAGCTAGAGGTCCATAGAAGGCTAGATCCCTTGTAAAGGATTAAGAAATCTTCTTCTTTCAGCTGCTCCCGTTAGGGGTTGCCACAGCGGATCATCTTCTTCCATATCTTTCTGTCCTCTGCATCTTGCTCTGTTACACCCATCACCTGCATGTCCTTTCTCACCACATCCATAAACCTCCACTTAGGCCTTCCTCTTTTCCTCTTCCCTGGCAGCTCTATTCTTAGCATCCTTCTCCCAATATACCCAGCATCTCTCCTCTGCACATGTCCAAACCAACGCAATCTCGCCTCTCTGACTTTGTCTCCTAACCGTCCAACTTGAGATGAGCCTTTAATGTACTCATTTCTAATCCTATCCATCCTCGTCACACCCAGTGCAAATCTTAGCATCTTTAAATCTGCTACCTCCAGCTCTGTCTCCTGCTTTCTGGTCAGTGCCACCGTCTCCACCTCATATAACATAGCTGGCCTCACTACCGTCCTGTAGACCTTCCCTTTCACTCTTGCTGATACCCATCTGTCACAAATTACTCCTGACACTCTTCTCCACCCATTCTACCCTGCCTGCACTCTCTTTTTCACCTCAATAAATAAAAAAAATCATAATTGTAATCACTTACCTCGAATTAGTCTAAAGTGATATTCCACATGCTTATAGTTGAAACTGGTAATTTTTAGCCTTCTGGCAGTGGCTCTTAGAGTGCTAGGATCAATGGTAAATGATCAAGATTTTTGCACAAATTATTGAAAGAGTTAGAACCTTTTTCTCAATTTGAAAATATAAGCAATGTAGTTTTATAAATTAAAAATAACTTATGGGGAATTGCAGAAATAATCTTAATGAAATCTTTAAGATTAACTACAATATTCTGTGGTCTATACATTTTTAGAAAGGGTATAAAAGAAATTCTTTATTAAAAAAAGGTCAGACACAAAGCATATCCCATTATCATATCATTCTTTTATGAAAATAGATTTATTCCCAAATAAAATGTATTCCATTCTTCCAGTAAGATTTACTACAGGTTGTTCAGTTAACATGCACCACGATTTTCAAACAGTGTCCCATATTCTCTGTCGGATTGCGAGCAGGGCTTTACCTGGACCATCATAGGACCTTCACCTGATTGTCCTTGGGTCATTTCAAGATTGTTTTGGCCATTGTTTGGGACAACTGTCCCGTCCAAAGACAAACTTTTGCATGTGCTTAATTTTTTCAACAGAATGAAACAGATCTTCTTGTAATATATGCTTCTATTTTCCACCATCCATGACTCCTTCAATCTGGACCAGGGGTCCAATCTCTGCTGATGAAATCGAGCCCCACAAATGAAGCAGCGGTAGAGAAACTCAAGAAGAGAGTGACTGGGCTGATTCCAGGATGGAGAGGTATGAGCTATGTGGAAAGAATGGTGGAGCCAAACATTTTTATGTTAAGAAGACAGAGATTAAGAGAGGATAAGACTAGCATAGTGGGTATCAGCTGTAACCTTAAAATAAATTCTTCAACAAGAACAAAGTGACACCATTGTAAACTTTCTAAAGGCAGATTTTGTACAAATTTTAGAAAGTTTTTCTTTGCACAAAGAACCATAGACACATAGAATATTGGATTGGTGCGCCTGTTGGGCTGAATGGTGTGTTCTCATCATAATTGTTCTAATGTTCTGTTGTAGCTTAGAAGTGCATGCCAACATAATGCTACCACCACAATCTTGAAGATGAGATTAGTGTTATATTTGTGCCACACACATCAGATTGACATCCAAATGAATTATCATTTATTGTAGTGTTTTGATCTAGACAATGTGGCAGTTGTATAAACTTTAAACTTCCACAACACAGTTATTAAATTCTTGTGGAGACAGCATATTTCATTTATTCCCACTTATGATATTTTTATTACATAAACAGTGACACTCTGAAACACACTTCAGTGCTTTGAAATATAAATATCACAGAGAATAAAATGTCACAATGGGATATGGTATTCAGCAAAATTAGAGAATTGTTTGAATTACCTAGCACTTTTGCAAGGCATGGTGCCTTTGTCTCCATTACTCCATCCATTTTTGTTTCCTAGTCATTCAGCTGAACCACGAATTTCAAAAAACTCATGATGGCACAGAAATTAATGTTGTTCACTCACATCTCCAGAGACCTGGGTTTGAATGCAGATGTTGACTCTGAGACATTTGCTTGTTGATCCTGTGTCTCTGTGGATTTTTCACAGGGTACTTTATTCTTCTCCAGTATTTGACTAAAACTCTAAATTGGCTCATGGGGTGACCTATGATGGACCAATGCTATATTTTGAGTTCACTTGTGAGCAGTACTGCTGGGATAGGTACTGGTTACCCATTAACCCAGAACTGGGTAAGTGGGTCAGAGAATTGATAGATTGGTGGACTCATTGAAGTGAGCTCAATTTAGAAAATGATAGATCAACTTTATTCCTTTTCTTTGGGATATTCTTATGACTCAAGTTCAGTGTTAATGAATTTGCTTTGTGACTTTTACCCTTTTATATACCTGCAAAAACATTGAGATAATAAGTGTTTAATACTGTCTCTGAAGCATGGACTTAAAAGTATTGTTGATCTTTGCTCTTCAGTTTTACTTTGCAGACAGTCAGAGTCTACTCATATGCTGACAGATTATAAATGATTCAGTAAAAGATGTTCAAAGGATGGCCTACACAATTTCCAATGCCCCTTAGTAAGAAAGGAACTAATTTAGGATTGAATGCCATATGTGTTGGGACACCTTGATACAGAATCCAACACTCACTTTTGCATGGCTAATTTACAATTTGCAATTCAGTAGTAGTAGTAATAGTACTTGTAGTCATGTGTGAAGAATACAGTGATATTCCAGAATTCAAGAAGTGACCATCTATATATTAGGCTCTGGTCACTGTAAAAACTGAACATGGAGTAGGCAGGTTTAGAAAATGTATTAATGGGTTAATAAATAAGTGTAATTGTGGACTAGTTTGGAGCACCATCAGGATCCAGAATAATTCAGATATTTCCAAAAAATGCAATTAGCTTCAAATTAGTAAAATATGAATGTGAAGAACATGGTGAATCATTCATTCATTTTTTAAAGAATCTTAATTTCACACATGGTAGTCTGGAATTAGACAATCTTTATTTTATTTAATACTCTTCAAAATGAGCACCACAACAAATTACCTTACAAAGTTATGGTGTGAAGTTATGGTCAGAGAGCCCGGAGAACTTACTGCTTTTTTGTGCTTCTTTTTGTGTTCTTTCCCTTGTACAGTTTATCATTAATAAGTTGATTATATTGTATTATTTTCGTCATTATTCTCTCGAAGAGTGGCCCTCTTACAAAAATGTAGTACATGTGTTCAGGCAGTGTAAAATGAGAAAAGAGATGTGGAGCATAATTAATGAGGAGTGAACTGGGAAATTTTATGGTCAAAAATAACCAGAGTTAAAGTTATAAATGGAGTGCAAAATTAAGTAATACTCACTTAAAGAGGAAAGGAGCACTGTAATGTGCAAGGAATAATGAATGTAAGAAAGTGATACTAATGTATGGAATCTTCTACAAAAGTAAAGACAAGTTAAGGGATTACATGAAAAGGGGAAAAAGGAAGGTCAATCATGGGAGGTAATGTGGCCTATAAAGAAAGTGTGGTTAATGGGAAAGAGGCCACCATAAGAATGAAAAAGGCAATAAAAGATAAGACTTGGCTTTAAAAATGTGATAATTTGGGATAAGATGGTGCAAGCCTGGGAACGGGGTGTTGTATTTATTACTGTGATCTCAACAGCTTTGTGAAAATATTCCATAATTAATGAGAATACAGTATTGTATAAAAGTAAACTTCAATCTAGTGAAAGAAAACCAAACAGAACTATGTTGTGTATTAAGCAATGCTTTCAGACACAGAAGGAAAACA
This sequence comes from Erpetoichthys calabaricus, assembly GCF_900747795.2. NCBI lineage: Eukaryota > Metazoa > Chordata > Cladistia > Polypteriformes > Polypteridae > Erpetoichthys > Erpetoichthys calabaricus. Next base: position 153,240,377 of record NC_041394.2, read on the forward strand.
GTTTTGCCTCTTCATAATCAAGAAATTAATATGTCAACATGTTTCTATTATTCTGCAGCATCAGATAACCTTACAAACATTTGAAATCTTAACAAATCTGTCAGTTTCAAAGACTGGGGATTAGCTGTGGTAGGTAAATGCATCATTTGTCAAGACTAATGATCATTACTTGTTGTAGCCTAATTTCTTTAGCAATTTAATTTCAGTTTTCTTCAGTCTCTCAGAGCAATAACAAATAACATGGTGAGTAGAGGAGGGCAATAAAACTGTGGAAAATGTTTGCCTTTGGAATATTTAAAAGGAGGCAGATAGATAGATAGATAGATAGATAGATAGATAGATAGATAGATAGATAGATAGATAGATAGATAGATAGATAGATAGATAGATAGATAGATAGATAGATAGATAGATAGATAGATAGATAGATCATCCACAATCCTGCATCCTGTAGAATTCAAAAATGAGTGAATATAAATATTATTTTAATTCCCAAAATATTTATTATGACAGGCGTCATGCATGCAGGCTTCAACCTGTCAATAATCACCATAAACAAAACGTGATAACTGTTTTATAGATAGATACATAGATCATCCACAATCCTGCATCCTGTAGAATTCAAAAATGAGTGAATATAAATATTATTTTAATTCCCAAAATATTTATTATGACAGGCTTCATGCATGCAGGCTTCAACCTGTCAATAATCACCATAAACAAAATGTGATAACTGTTTTACTGTCTGCCATAGTGTTTGCTATAACCAGCAACTCTGGACAGCTTGTAGATGAGTTTCTTTTCAAGCTCACACAATCAAAAGCATCCCAGACTGAAGATCTTATTTAGATAATAACATCCTAAAATATTCTAAAAGTTTCTTTTGAAATGTTTCTAGATTTGTACCATTCACAAACTCAGGAGCTCTGTTAATGTTTCCTTAGAGAATTATTCTGTCCTGCACAAAAGCTTCTGTTCAGAGTCTTTATGCAAATTAGTAAGTAGAAAGGAATTGTGGGTCATTAGAAGCAGCACTCTAAGGATTGCTCCTTTGCTGCTTTGCAGATTTATTTTGTTGCAATGAATACTGCAGATGTTACAAGGGGAGGATTTGATTTTCAAAAACATCTTTATTTTATGCATTTCAAAGCAACATTTTGGGCTTCATACTAGCACCACTCAGAAGAGTGCCTTCCTCTATCACCAATTCTGCCTTTATTGTGTTCCTTAATCATGTGTAATGTGTGCTAAATGTAGAACGTGTGAGATTATGAAATATGTGTATCTGTAAATTAGGTATTTATGTTAGCAATTTATTCACAGAAAATGTTGCTAAAGCAACATATTACATGTAGTACAGAATTATGATGAGAAATTGGAATCTGTTAATTCACTTATGTGTATCCTGGAAACAGTTACATGAGGTAATCGTCATTATTATATTTTTGATTTAATGCTATTATTATGATGTGTTTGGTAACTCAAAATATGGAGTCCTCTACTGGTTTCAGTGTGTATTATTCTTACTCTTCTGCCTTGAATGAGGCTTTGAAGTTTCAAAGGCTTTATTTTTACAAGCAGTAATTTATCTCATAAAAGCACTAGTATTCAGAGTAATGTATGCAAAATTTGTGCGTTTACATTTTTTTCAATGAAGTAAGATTAAGCATTTCTTAAAATATATGTCAAGAGCAGAATATGCAGGCCAATTAAAACACCTTTGAGAAATGAATGACTTTTTTGGTGGCATCCAAAATGACAAGTGTTTTTGGTTAACACTATTCTACCTGGTGACAATAAGAAGAAAGAATGGTTATTCATACGGAATTCCGTTATGTTACTTCAATGACATGTAAAAATACAATTTTATTTTTGTAAAATATTGTGCTACCTGTTTTTGAAATGACAACCATTGTCCTGAGAATGAAAATAGTGGCAACAGCTATTTTATCAATTAGCATTGGTTTGTGTGGGGCAGGAACAGTGCGAGTACTAGGTTATTTTGCACCCTAGGCCAAGCTAATTAGGTCAAGCTTATTAGGGTGCCAACCAGCTGTTTGGTAGCTAACCTGTGTGGCTTGGTTTGTGCCCCCCTGTGATCTGCACCCTAGGCAAATGCCTAATTTGCCTTAATGGTGTTACCAGGCCTGGGCAGGAAATCATCTCATTGGCATTAGATGCAAAGCTGAAACCAAGACGCCCTGAATGAACACAACAGCATACATACACTCACTCACTTACTGGTATGGGGCTGATTTAAGAGTCACTAATTCACCTAATACACACACCTTTTAGGATGTGTGATGAAAACGCACACGGACGCAGGGAGAACGTGCAAACTCCACAAGGAAAGTGTCAAGGCCTGGATTTGAACAGAGCATTCTACAGCCTAAGGCTCACATTGCAAGTAACACTAATCACTGCAATGGTAACAGTAACAATAATTGTAGTGGATCTTTTTGAAGTCTCGGAATCTCTCCCCACCTTAGAAACACCTTCAACAAAAAATGCCAATCGGATAGACCCAACTATTGGGCAGCTGAGGTAGTACATTACTTCAGTTTCCTTAAGAGTTTCCATCTTTAAATCGGTATTGTGCTAACGCACGTCGTCATGGAGAAAACACATTCAACCCTGCAATGTTCTTCGTTCTGACAAATAACAACATAATCTGCAAAATCTACTCCTTTCTTACATCGTTGAGCAATGGGGGCAGGACAAAACGTTTTTCCTTTTGCTTCAGTATCACAAATCGTTGGAGCCACCTTGCGCTTAATTTGACGAATTTCAGCTTTGTGTGCACAATTTACTCTCCTTTCACCAATTTCAGTCTCCACCGACGTGTACGAACGATTGTTGTAGGTAAGTTCTTCAGTGTTGCTAACATTTTTCCGGACTGTCAGAAAGACTTGGCCTCCGAGCGTGAGACTCATTCACAACACGATCTCGTCAGTCTCTAAATGTTTTTTGGCCAACGCTGAGGCAAAACTTCTTTGCCAAATTGAGTTTTAAAGCTTGGTAAAAATGACCTTTCCTCTAAATTTTAGAATTTTTAAGATCTGCTAAACGTCTATGTACTTCTTGCTCTGATACTTTCTGATGGACTGGAAAGTTGAGGGGTCGTTATGAACGTAACGTTGTCTCTGGGAAGTAAGTTCCGTCTTCGATCTAGCGCGCCTCTACTTGTCCGTGAAAGTTGATTTGAGCTCAGTGATCTTGTTTTTATTTGAAAGTCCCCTAGGCAGGAAACGATGGGACTCTTCTCATCAACTCTGAGCAGAGTGATATCACAGTCAATGTAGCAGCAAAATGATCCGAAATTTTCAAAAGCATGTGCAGAGATTTTAGAGTTGAAATAGATTACTCACGAGAAGTATTTGTTTACAAAATATTTCGAGTCAGTATATTAAAGCTGTGACAATTCCGCGTGATGATAGAATTTCTACGGAACCAGAACTGATAAAAAGTCAGCAGAACAGTGCCATTAGAAATGACATAAAATGAAGATCTATCAACATTACTTTCTAATACAGTACAATCACAAGTGCTCAGTATGAAAAGATATCTTTACAACAATATAGAGAAAAGCCAAGCAAAATGACACCTTTTATTGGTTAACTAAAAAGATTACAATATGCAAGCTTTCGAGGCAACTCAGGCCCCTTCTTCAGGCAAGATGCTTTTCTCTACATTCATAATGGCTAACACGTACAACACCCTAGTATTACAACAATATCAAATACGCAATACCGAAAACAGAAATAGAAATGAATATTAATAAATCTAATAATGTTCCGACAGTGGTTAATTTTCGCAGTGCTGAAAAAAAACTTTCATAGTCCTAACACACAAGTTTAGTAGAAGTTTATTCGCAAGTACTTGATTTTGATATGTGCTGAAAAAAAACTTTCATAGTCCTAACACACAAGTTTAGTAGAAGTTTATTCGCAAGTACTTGATTTTGATATCTTTCTGGTGAAGTGCTTGGTGCGCGAAAACGTGCTACTAAGTTACCTGAAATTCAGAAATTAGCCAGCAGAGGGCAGTCTTGCCCTATTCAGATAGCCCAGAAGTGAACAAGGGTTGTTGGGTGGGTCGCGTTGATCGAGAAGGAACAAGCGATTGGCTAAAGGAAAATGACTGACGTGGTGTTTTGAACGTGTACTGCGCAATACAGTAGTGAACGAACGGGCTCCTGTAGGGGGCAGTACGAAATTTTACATTGCGTGTAATGGGCGGAACTGAAGAATGCCTGCATCGCGTTACAGGCATAATGATATGTACAGTTTATTTTGGATGCAGCAGCAATGGTAACTGGAAGGTCAAAAAATAAAATCAAGTTGCTAAACGACTATTTCTATCGATCAAATTTTATTTTACATAGCATATCCTCTAAAGGTTCATTACAAAGCAGACTGAATTTTAAGACGATATTTGAGTACAAAATAAGGTAATTGTTGACTACACGCATTATTTAAAATAATTTCTTAAGCAGCGTATTTTACACAATGCTTTACAAAGCAGACAACAGAATTCAACACAACACTGAAAAACTGCAACACATCAGAGACTATGTGAAATTCTTTAACAGTAAAAGGGCATTTGTGTGGTAAAAATTAGAACTTAGCACATTTTTGGAACCAGCAATGACCCAACCTCTTTACTTCAGCCGGAGCTAGCTAAGGAGCAAGGGTTCATGTGGGGTGAGCAGCAGAAGGGGGTCCTCGGCTAGGGCCAGATGGGAAAGGTGTTTTTGTGAGTAGATGTGACAGAGGACAGGCTAATTTTGCTAGTCCCAAGAATAGGTACCGTTGCCATCGCCCATTTTCCAGCCATTTAATTACTTGAGCAGCTTTATGTCAAGAGTAGTTATTGTCACCCTTTACCCTCCAGAGGATTCAGCTTTGACAAGAACAGAGGGAGGGATGGATGGACTGACCTATAACAGAAAAAAGGAGATGGACAGACTTGAATCATTATCAGGAGGACAGCGTGGCATTGGCAGTATGGGGTAATAAATGAATACATGGAACTCAGAAAGGCAATTTGCTATGATTACTCTATGACAGGTGTGGTGGGCAAATGGAGTGGTCCACGCTGGCTACAACGCAACCAAATAATTGAAGAAAATACAAGTTAGAGAATAGATGTACAGGGCCTACTGAGTGTACACATTGAAAATAAAACTGCAAAGTACAAAGAAAGATTGGTGTGAGTGGCAAGTATATTTAGTTGGCCAGACAGACAAAAAAATGTATGTGAAGTCTTAGGCAGTGAAAGACACATTTTTGAAAGAGGGTGACAATTAGGGTACAAAGAGCATAAAGTATAATGGTAAAGAATAAGAAAAAGAACAACGAAGTGGAGGAATATGATAGGGCAGGCTGTTATGCTCAACTTGTAGCAGAATACATAAGGGTCAGGTCAGCTGCTTCCTCTCTGATAGCTTGCTATGGAAGTCCTACATAAAATAGAGTGCATTGAAGTGCAGCATGGCATTTCATGCCCTTTGAACTCAGACTCATGCCATCAGAGGTTGGTGTTATGTCCTTGCTAAGATATTAAGCCCAATACAAACAAGAGCTGCTCATTATAAATTTCCCTCGGGATCAATAACGTCTATCTATCTATCTATCTATCTATCTATCTATCTATCTATCTATCTATCTATCTATCTATCTATCTATCTATCTATCTATCTATCTATCTATCTATCTATCTATCTATCTATCTATCTATCTATCTATCTCCTTTTAAATATTCCAAAGGCAAACATTTTCCACAGTTTTATTGCCCTCCTCTACTCACCATGTTATTTGTTATTGCTCTGAGAGACTGAAGAAAACTAAAATTAAATTGCTAAAGAAATTAGGCTACAACAAGTAATGATCATTAGTCTTGACAAATGATGCATTTACCTACCACAGCTAATCCCCAGTCTTTGAAACTGACAGATTTGTTAAGATTTCAAATGTTTGTAAGGTTATCTGATGCTGCAGAATAATAGAAACATGTTGACATATTCATTTCTTGATTATCTGTCTGTCTGTCTGTCTGTCTGTCTGTCTGTCTGTCTGTCTGTCTGTCTGTCTGTCTGTCTGTCTGTCTGTCTGTCTGTCTGTCTGTCTATCATGGGTGATATCTTTGTGCCCTAGGAAGTATGCATAAGCTTCAGTTTTATGGTTAGTGCTGCAATTTGCCAGAAGAAGGTAAACAATGCTACTGTGATGCTACTGACCAACTGAGTATCTCTCTTGCCCTTAACGAGTATCTGGCAAGTCTCCCTGGGTGCTAGTGGTCTGTAAGCAGGTGATTACCAGGCTGACTGATTCACTGTGACAGGAGGCATTAAATTAGAGATGCGCTGACAGCTCGTATGGCTTGTTTTAGCCTCTTCTAATCTGGATTAGAGTGCTAGTGTGTCAGCATGATACTGGCCTGCACTCACTCAAGCAAAGGTGTCCTGAAGGACATAAGAAGCCCTTCACAATTGCACCCCTTAAAGAGATATGTAACATACATCCCACCTCATTTAAATGTGACCAAGACTCCTATGGCTGCACTGTCCTCCAGTTATATTACTGTTAACCTGGGAGATGCTAGTATGTGTGTCTACACTAGCAGAATTTCCATTTACAGAATGAAAATTGTTTTTGACGTTATGGTGTAGTCAATTTGGATGATGTGCAATTTAAATGATGGTGTCCAGTTCACACCCATTCTACTCAAGAAGAATAAAATTGCATTGGGACATTGCTAAACCAGTCTGTAGTGCAGCTCAACTAAGGTGCAATGCTTCCATTTTATGTGTGAAAGTTATACAAAACTCAGACTTAGTATCTGTATAAATGTCAATGATGTGTGTTAGGTACCACATGAATTTAACCTAAAGCAAAGAATAATGGCATAAGAAACTGTATTTCACACTGGACAAGAGCACCATTACATTTTGGAGCCCTCTAAACCACTCCATTTGATTTACGTGGATGACTTCACTTAAGTCTTCCAACCCTAGTCTCCATGGACCAATTTGCTCCAAATGAGTACTTAATCATAAACAAACACCTTTAGGGCTGGAATCAGTGAGCCCTGTCTATTGCTGAATGAATGAAAATCTTTACATGTGACATCCTCATTTTGGTGTTTGAACTTTATCATTGCAGGTTGGCAGGAAGGAACTAGTCCATCACAACCATATTCAACACTCACATGGGTCCGATTTGGAATTGTCAAATGTTGCATCTGAAATCTTGAGCACTGACAGTCACATACTTAAAAGAAATGTGGGGGGACAACTAAAGCACCAGGGTAAATATTACAATGACATAACTAGAACTAGAAAGTATTAAACATAATTTTAAAATGATTAAAACGGAAATGGGGGTTGGAGTAATTGTTCAAAGAAATGCCTGATTGTAAAATGGGGTGTCAAACTCAAATCCTGGAATAACTGCAGGTTTTCAGTCCAGTCATATCCTTAACTAGTAACCCATTGCATCTGATGATGAAACACTAATTTTTGTTTTTCCTTTGAGATGCAAAATATGCCAAGAGATGACTGACTAACTCAGGGGTTGCAAAATAACCTCCTGAGCTACATTCACATTCTTACTTGATTTTATGGCTTGTTGGTGATGCCATTCTAGCACATCAGACATTTACAAAACTTTTGATTTTCTTTTTTTCTGAGAACAGCATCCAAATATTTTGTGGAGCAGTGTAGATCAACATTTTTCAGACCTTCACATTTTTTTCCTTTTAAATATTTTATGGAAACATTCATTGTATATTGAAGACATGGTTGCAAATGGAATTATAGTAATCTTGTTGTCTGTTGGCTAGATTTGCATGTCACAATTGTTTGGTTGCAGTTTATGGAAAAAGAACCAAATAAGGTTTGTGAATCTTAAAAATCATATAAGTTAAAATTAGAGCAAAAGATGCAATAGTTGATTATTACAAAGGTGAAAAGAAAATCAACAAGTACTGCAGTTCCTCCTGGTTCTGAGTTTGATCAGCTGCAGTATTGGCCTCTACCATAGAAGAAGGGCAGCAAGCCATAGAGAATGTTTAGAGCAGTGGTCCTCCGCCTTTTGGCCCCAGGACACAGTTTTATCTATTTTTGTTCAGTGTATTAAACCCTTTAATAACAGTAATTTTAATGTATATTAAGCAACCTTTTCCCCTGTATGGTGCACATTACCAAATAAGAGTAAATAAATATTTAACATTTAAATACAGTGTACATAATACAGAAGTACATAGTACAGAAGGAACTCTGAGTCCAGCTCAGAGTGGCGAAGGAGCAGTACAGGAGAAAACTGGAGCAAAAGTTGCAGAATAACAGCATGAAGGAAATGTGGGATGGGATGATGATCATCACTGGCTGCAGCTTGAAGCGGGGTGCCACCATCGAAAGACACAGGGAGAAAGCAAACCTGATGAACACCTTTTTTAGTAGGTTTGACCTCCCTAACCCACTCTCACTCTCACCTCAGAGTACTGCATCCTCCACCCATCCTTCTGCTGATACCAGCATAGGAGAGAGTTTTCTCCCACCCACAATTACAGCAGCCCAGGTAAGTAGAAAGCAGAGGAGACTTCATGCCAGCAAAGCAGTGGGTCCAGATGGAGTATCGCCATGACTGTTGAAGGCCTGTGAGTTGGAGCTGGAGAGTCCTCTACAGCGCATCTTCAATATCATGCATCACCCCAATCCCAACGGTATCACTTCCTAGTTAGCTGAATGACTTCAGGCCTGACATCACATGTGATGAAGACCATGGAGCGGCTGCTGCTTCACCACCTGAGGCCACAGGTCCGCCACGCCCTCGACCCTCTGCTGTTCACATACCAGGAGAAGGTGGGAGCGCCTGCTACACTTATCCCTCTCCCACTTGAACGGAGGCAGTGGTGCAGTAAGAATTATGTTTCTGGACTTCTCTAGCGCCTTCAACACCATCCAACCTCTGCTCCTTAGGGACAAGCTGACAGAGATGGGAATAGATTCATACCTGGTGGTGGATTTTAGGAGGCACAGGCCCCTCACGGACCCCGTGATTATCAGAGGTGACTGTGTGCAGAGTGTACAGACCTATAAATACCCGGGAGTGCAGCTGGATGATAAACTGGACTGGACTGCCAATACTGATGCTCTGTGCAAGAGAGGACAGAGCTGACTATACTTCCCTAGAAGGCTGGCGTCTTTCAACATCTGCAATAAGATGCTGCAAAACGGTTGTGGCGAGCGCCCTTTTCTACACGGTGGTGTGCTGGGGAGGCAGCATAAAGAAGAGGACGCCTCACGCCTGGACAAACTGGTGAGGAAGGCAGGCTCTATTGTAGGCACGGAGCTGGACAGTTTTACATCTGTTGTGGAGCGACAGGTGCTGAGCAGGCTCCTGTCAATCATGGAGAATCCACTGCATCCACTGAACAGTATCATCTCCAGACAGAGGAGCAGCTTCAGCGACAGACTGCTGTCACTGTCCTGCTCCACTGACAGACTGAGGAGTTCATTCCTCCCCCACACTATGCGACTCTTCAGTTCCACCTGGGGTGGTAAACGTTAACATTATACAATGTTGTTGACTGTTATACCTGCCTGGCACTCTCCACCTTGCATTTTTTATCTTGCACTGTGTTTTTATCACTCTTTAATTAATATTGTTTTTATCAGTATGCTGCTGCTGGAGTATGTGAATTTCTGCTTGGGGATTAATAAAGTATCTATCTATCTATCTATCTATCTATCTATCTATCTATCTTTCTATCTATCTATCTATCTATCTATCTATCTATCTATCTATCTATCTATCTATCTATCTATCTATCTATCTATCTATCTATCTATCTATCTATCTATCTATCTATCTATCTATCTATCTAATAGATGAAATATGCATAGTACACTTTAAAATAAAGGTTCTAAAATGGCAGCATCTTTCTTATTTTTGTGAATCTTAGTGGGAGACCTTTTCAACTGAATATGGATGTATGCCCGAGCTCAAAGCTTCATGAGGAATATTCCTTGATCGAATGTCACTGTATCACCATTAAAAAATAATGCCAGTAATAGTTTCCACTTCTAGCACTGGATATTATGTTCCTAAATCTGCATTTTGTAAAAGGCGAGGAGTTAAATATAAACTAAAGACAAGGTAGGCTTACAAATTCTTAAAATCACTTTATGAAGGGTTCACTATGAAAGCTGGTATTATGCTAAATAAAATACAGAAGGTACAATTGACTTGTTACTTAGCACATCTTCAGTTACGATTTCAGAAACTCCTGTGAGAATATTTATCTGATGTGAAAAGGAAAAGAATTCCTGAATATTGAAACATTCTGTAGTAACTAAAGTAATAATGTTAAAAAAATCATACATGTGGGGTATACCAAGGTATCAAATCTTTGTATTAATGTTGATGATGTGATTGTAAATCCTCCACAAACTGTTCTTAATGTTGGTGCATTATTGGATGCATCACTTACCTTTGTGCTTCATATAAGCTCACTTACTAAACTGCATTTTTCCATTTTGGCTATATTTCTCACCTTCATCCTTCACTAAACAAGAAAGATGCTAAAATGCTGGTTCATGCTTTTGTTACTTCCCAGTTTGATTATTGCAATTCCCTGCTCAGTGGTCTTAAAGTTGAAACACTCAATAGACTACAATTTGTTCAGAACTCATCTACAAGAGGTCTTACTTAGACTAAGCACACAGAGCCCATCACCTCTGTTCTTTTACATTGGTTACTCATTTCTTTAGGTATTCAATATAAACCACTACATACTACCTTATGAGTTTTTCATGGTCTTAACCCCACTTATCTAGCTGAGCACCTTTACCCTTACAATCTTTCCACGTTTGTTCATTTCCTTTGGCATTGGACTGCTGGTTGTCTCTCACAGCAAAATATCTTCATGATGCAGGTTATTCAATGCCATGGCCCCCAGACTTTGAAATGCATTGGCCCAATGCATTGCAACATAAGAAAACATAAGATTTTTATTATGTTATAAGAACATGAGAAATTTGACTAACGAAAGGAGACCATTCAGTGCATTTAACCTGTTTGTTTAGCTAATGAATAAGCTGTCCCAATATCTCATCTAGATATTCTTTAAAGGTTATCAAGGTTTCTGGAACTTTCTGCTTCAACTAAATGTCTCAGTAGTTTGCTCCAGAGAACCACAATTTGTGTAAAGAAGTGCATCCTGGCTTCAGTGTTAAATGTGTGTCCCCTTAGCTTCTACTGGTGTCCTTGAGTACGTGATTCACAGTTAAGCTGAAAGAATATTGTTGGATCAGCTTTATCAATGGCTTTGAGAATTTTAATTACCTGGATTAGGTCCCCATGTAGTTTCCTCTGCTCAAGACTAAACAGATTTAATTCTCTGGGTCTGTCAGAATAGGACATGTCCTTAAGTCCTGGGATGCACTTGGGTGCTCTCCTCTGCACAGCTTCAAGTGCTGCTATGTCTTTCTTGTACCATAGTGACCAGAACTACACACAATACTCCAGATGTGGTCTTAGTAGTGCAGTTTATAGATTGAGCATAACATCCCCCTATTTACATTCAGCAGTTTAACCTAAGATTTTATTCACCTTTTTAATTGTTTCTATGCATTGCTTAGTCGATGAAAATGTTGTCTCAACATATACACCTTTTCAGAGGTTGCTTCTTGTATGACAGTGTCTCTTATCTTGTATAATCCTTTTGCCCATGTGTAGCACTTTGCACTTTTCTACATTAAACTGCATTTTCCAGATGTTCTCCCTGTTCTGAAGATTGTTCAGGTCTTTTTGAATTTTTTTTGCTGCCTCCTCAATGTCTGCCATCACTCTAACATTAGTGTCATCTGCAAATTTCACAAGTTTACCCACTATACCAGAATCAATATCATTAATATAAATCAGAAAACGTAATGGTCCAAGTACATACCCCCAAGGGACTTGTCTGATGACCTTGCTCCATGTCCCCTACCAGTTATCCAACTAGAGATACAGTTTTGTAGGCTACCCCTGATGCCTTTTGAAGAATATTAGAAGTAGCAGCATGAAAACTTTAAAGTGTCTTAGGGATTTAATGCATATCAGGAAATTAATTAACAGCAGTATGTAACAGTAGAAAACTGCCAGGAATGCAGGCATTTTTAACTTTTGGTACTTTTATTTTGTTTAGATATTGTTATAATCTATAATTTCTATTTATTTTTTGTACCTGTAATTAATATATTATTAACAACATGTATATTGAACAAGGATTCTGAGTTTGAAGTCTATTTTGCTGTATATTGCTTCTGTCAGCCGATAATTTTTGTTTTCATTTTGTTGCAATACCATTTTTTTATTGGCAGTTGTCTTGAGGCATTCTGTTTCAGTCATTGACATGGAAACAACTTTCAGAATTCTCCATGATTTGCTCATTTTTGACATAATTTGAGCAATGATATAAAGATTACCCACATTAGTCTTTTAGTGTCCAAACTTGACAGATACATTTTCTAATCACTTTGTTAAAAATGCTTATTTTGATTTTGTCCCAATAAATTGTTGCTTTGAACCTTAGCATTGACATTTTGATTGCACTCTTGTTTAACGCAAAGTCGGTTTAGAATTTTGGTGTTGACCTTGGCCTGTCTCTGACCTCCACATCTCCTAGTCATATTAATATTGTTTTATTATGTCTCTTCTGAGTAAGAACAAATGTTATTTGTTGTTGTTTTGAAAGTTTTATTGTTCTCCGTGTTTTTCAATAGTACTTTGCCACACCTGAGACAGTCTGATAGGTTCAATTGTTTCACTTTTTAAAATTCCATTATTAAAAAATGTGAATTTGTCATTATCTCAAACAGTTACCATTTTGTCATTTGGTTTCATGGATACAACCATCTTCTTTAGGGTTTTCATTGCTGTTACCAATTATCTCACTGGATGTAACACCATGATGATGTCTTATCATTTGTCCTATAAAAAGATGGTGGCACCAAAGAGTCATGTCCAAGGTTTGGATTTTATAAACACATTTTGTTATGGAAAGGCGCCTTTGCTTACAGATTTTGATCTCTTGGCTCTATCTTAAAGTGATTGATTTTGTCTAATATTTTGGTTTTTGGCCTTGGGCCTTTTGTTTTTGATCAGACCCCCCCTAGTTTGTAAAAATGACAATTCTGTTGGATTTTCTCCCCTGGTCTTTTAGCTACTGTCCTGTTGGACTGGCCATTTTCCTCATCCAATATGAGCATAAAAATGATAATAGGAAAGGCCTTGCAGGAGAATAGCACTCGAGCAAATGATAAAACAAGCACTTCTTTAGGAGAGGCTTCTACTCGTAATCTACGACTTCAGTTTTGGTTAGGGTCTTTATAACTTAGACAAAAGACTAACAACTCTTGCATTTTTACATTGCTTATAACAAAGACAACTCCACTGTTTTTCTGCTCCCCTCTGCCCCACTCCCCCACAAGTAAACACATCAATAATCTCAGCTGTTCACACTTTTTAAATTCCCATTATGATGTACATATTCATTGCACAAACCATTACAAACCCTCTTGTGTGTCTCTACAACCCGAGAATAATGGCAAGAAATCATAGAGGTGTAAAAGGTGGGATGGCTGGCCCACTTGTTAAAAACTCAAGACCCAATACTAAAGGGCATTCCCTTCACATCTTACTTCCACTAGTCATCCAGCCCCTCATCTTCCCCACTACTGAGCCTTTATCTCAACACTATTCCCAACTCTAGATTCATCATTGTAATGTTTAAACCTTATACTGGGCTTATCTCTGGGCTGTGAGCTGAAACACTTTTGGGTGTCATGGATTGGGATCAGTATGCACTGCTCTGTCTTTAATGAGCCAGTTTTATAAAAGAGTTCCTGAAGTGCTCTTCCTCTGTAGGGGGATATTCTGTGGGCCTTTGCCATTTGCTTGTAGTCATCTATGCGACTTTCAACAATGGACTGTTTCTGAAAGTTTGCTATTACTGGTGGTGATTTTAAGTGACGGCATGGATAATTAGACTAGCTTGGTATTTACCAGAATGCAGAATGGGGAAAAAGAGACCATATAACAGTGTATAACTATGCAATGACATTTAATATAACTGTAAGTAGCCTATCATAGAGAGAAACCTGGCACTGTACACATGAATATTGTAGGCTCAGTGAGCAAATCCAGCAGATTTATATGACTAAAGCTCTTTTGGTGGAAGTAATTACACCGAAGTCACTCATTCATATCTGTATGTGTATTTGTTTGCATGTTGTTTTTTCTATCAGTGTTTCAGTGTTGTTTTTGTTGCCATGTTGTGTTTTTTTTTTCAAACAACAGGCACTCTAGTGTTTAATAGCCTAAGTTAGCCCCAATGGAACTGTGGGTGAATGTGTGCTCAGTGATGGCTTAGTACCCTGTGCACATTGTTTTCTACCTTGCACCAATGCCACCAGAATAGTATTTATTTAGCCTACTGACAAACGTAAATTGGACTAAGTGGGTCTGAAGATATATGGTTGTATTTCTGTGGAGTTCAGTTGCATCCAGACCTTAATGGATAAGAAACAGACCAATGAGCAGTAAAGAAAAATAGCTCTTTCACTGTTATTGTCACAATGGTGGTCATTGGCAAGTGATGACTCCATTAACCAAAATTAAAAAGGGTATCAAATTCTAATGTAAAGCATCCAAACAAATGTGTCTGGCATGGGCAAAAACACAAGTATATGTTAAAAGACTATAAAAATTAAACAAACAATGTTAGGAATTTTTGTTTTTTTTTTAAGTGAGAAAGAGCTGTATATGAAGGCAAGTTCATTTTAAAAAATAGGGTTTAATTTGAATGAAAAACTTAAGTTCCACTGGTCACTCAGGACCAATATAAAGTCTGCCAAATGTTTCACAGTAAACATAGGATTTGAAATCTCTTAATAACCAACAGTTCAGGCAACATCTGTTCAAATGTTGTGATCAACTTTACTGACACCTTTGCAACTTTTAATCACACTTTTTTGAATACACAAAGGCAAAAGAAAATCTCAGCATTTTGCTATTATGTGTTTTGCTAATAAATACTTTTGTCCAAACTGATTTTTCACACCTTCGACACACAGTATATGTATGCAAGCAGATACGTATCACAAATTAGGGCAAAAACAAACTACATGAAAATGTAGACCTCTTGGGTTTATACCAGACAAATTCCACTTCCAATGCACAGCTAATTGTACTCAAACTGCTGCAGCTTCTTTGAGGGTTTGATTGGCACAATGTGACTGGCAGTTTTGACTTTGGAGAGCTTCTTTTTGTATATTGTTGCTGTATATTTTCAGGTGTCTGATTGACCCAATGAGCTAGTGTAGCTCTGTGATACTGTCAGCAGTTTGAAACAATGCTCTTGTGTTTTTTGATGGTTTTATTTGTTCATCTTTGCTGACACATTGTGAATGTGTAGGAGTGCAGTTTATTAGACATATTAGAGTATATGGAGCAACATGGAGGAAGCCATGGAAGATTGAGATGGCAGCGGAGTGTGGCCGAGGAAGGAGACAGTTGTTTTGGCCATAGAATAACCCCTAGGGACTAACTTGCTTTCCACTCAATAAAAAATAAAAAAAACCTGAAAACCTCATTTTAGTGAATTCCACAATTGTGAAATCACAGGCAAAACTAACATTAAGGTCAAATTCATGAAACTGTATGTGAAATGAAACTTTTCTGTTTTACTTGTCACTAGTCATGAATAGCCATAGCCTATACTGGAAAAAGTGGGTGCAGAGCAGGAACTCAGTCAGAATGGGATGTCCTTCTATTGCATAGCACACTCAGGCAAACACCCACACACCCACACAAAGAGCCACTTTTCAGTCAGTAATCAGTTCAAGCAATAAATGTGACAATATCCCAATAGCATTGAAGAAACTTCACAAAGTCTGTGATTGTGGACTTTATCTTCAGCTCCTGAAGCTGTGAGACAGCAGAACTAACTACTGCTATTGAGTAATCCTTAGTAACAGACTTGTGTAATTCCTTAAAATCATTAGCAATATTAAAAGTCAAATTCACATGCACTCTAGAGTCACTGCTGGAGCAGCCAATCAGACATATCACAAGTATGAAAAAACCACACTCATGGCAGTGGCTTGAACATATGTATTCATTCAGATAGAAGAGATAAGTTCCTTGTATTTACTAGCTCATTTGACACAGCAGATTGTCATTTTGTAGTAGAGAGTTATCTTTCTGGTTATGTTTTTCATTCATGAATAACAATTGATTGTGCTAATCTTCTGGTTCCTGATCTAAGCTTGATGCTTTCACCCTATAATGAAAGAGCAAGGGAAATTAAACAAAAGAAATAAAAGCCAGTTGGATCAAGTAATAGGGATCAAGTTATACCATAGCCTCCTCCTTGACACCCCTTTGAGGGTGGTAACCCCCCTCTTTAATAGTTAATATTTTTTTAGATTTGTTAATTGAAAGAAAGCAAAACAAAATGAAGGTAAAGTATAGTAATGTTATTACAGAACTTTCAAACATTTTAAGAGCCAACCACATGAATTTCGAACCAGATAGACAACTGGCTACTAAATCTTAACCAGACACTAATGTGGAACATTTGACTAATGCAAAAGGGAGAGAAAGAAACATGTAACAATTAATTATCATATCTTCAGTAGTATCAATATGGAAGATAAAATCATTAATTGTTCACTTCTCATCTGCTCATCTAGAGGTGGTCCTTTCTATGTACTGTAAGCTGCCATGACAGATACCAGCTCCTGTAACCCTGAAGTGGATATCCAGGTGAGAAGATGAATGTATTGATAGATACATGAGTGGATGAGCAAATGGATGGAAGGATAGTGTTGCTGACTGCACTATACCATTGATTCTTACCATTAATCAAAATTTATTTGAGTTCAGATCATCTGTTATATGTTTTGGGTCCTTGCCAGGATATTTACAGGCTTTTCATTTCTTTATTTCACCTTATACAATTTCTATTAGGAATTTGTTAGTTTTCACATACCCCTTGGGGTCAGAGCACAGGGTCAGCCATTGTACAGCACCCCTGGAGCAATTACAGGTTAAGGGTCTTGCTCAAGGCCCCAGCAGAGTAGGATCTCTTTTGGCAGTGATGGGGATTCGAACCGGCAACCTTCTGGATACCAGCACAGATCCTTAGCCTCAGAGCCACCACTTAGTGATTTGCATGCTATCTAACCTGACTGATGTGTTTTTTTCTGTGTGTGGTATTCTTCTTTGTTAAGCACTACAGTAAAAGATGTTAACAGTACCTGCTTCATCAAAGCTTCATTGGCAGACACTTCCACATAATGTCATTTGCAAATGATGAGGTATTTTCAGGTAGCTGTTACCTGGGCATGAAGATAGTTTTGAAGCGAAGAAAACTCCTTGATTGCTGCACGAGGGTTTGATGCTACAAGCTTTCCTTCCTATTTGATTTAAGAAATCTGAATATTAGGGCATTTAGAGAATCTGAACATTTCACTTGGGTTTTGTTTGTATCGGAATGTAAGCAGTTTCAGCTTAACCAGTCCAAAGCAATATGAAAACACTAATAATCTGCATGTAGTTTCCACTTTCATATAATTTAGGGTCATTAGTTTGAGTGTTATATTCCTATGTAAGTGTATCAGTGCTGCTTCAATGTAGACCCAAACATCCAAAATACATGTTCATGCACTCAAGCACACAATCAGATTTAGATTTGCCACTTATCCTGACCTGCTCACCATTGGAATCAAGATAAAGCCACTTAGACACAAAGGCAGATTGGGTATCAGTCCAGGGTCCCCTGGCATTGTGAGCAGAAGGGCTAAAAATATGAAAAGCTAAAATGAAACAAACATTTGCCGATAGAACTATAGGAGCACTGCAGATTATACATCTAGACCTGGTATAAAGAGCTGTAGCAGAATATCAAGATATTCAGTATATGTTGTTTGACTTTCAAGCCATATTTCTGTATAAAGTCACATGCTGGATAGAAACCCTCATACCTTCCATTATCTTACAGTCTGAATATGTGTCAAACACAAGCAGCTGATTTTTTTAAACATTACCAGAGTTTACCTACATGCATGTAGATTTTTCATACAACAAACACTTCTGAGTGGAAAAACACTCAAGAAAGAGAAAAAATAAACACAGAGGAGTAAAGCAGTCATTATGCTTGCCGACATTATGCTTTCGTCCTGACAGTTCAAGGAGGCCAGGCTTCCTGCTTTTCAGCTAGCCTTTCATTGCAAATGGTGGACATTTCTAGTTGTGCCCACACATAGGTTCATACTGGCTGGATGGAACTAATGTAATAACTTAGTGTTATAACAAACTCTGTTTTGTTTAGTACCCTTTTGCCTAGATGCACTTAATAGAGACAAAGTTGTATGTTTTTTTTCATATTTATAGACTTAGAACCCTAGAAATATTGGGTTTAGTATTATACAGAGTCGAGCAAAACTGGTGATTTAACCAGAAATTTTGTAAATTATAATGTGAAACAAAAAGCAAGTCTACCATGAGTCTGGAGACTAGAGATTCAATTAAATGCTGGTATTATGAAGTGTTGTATGATTATGGAAAAGGGTCTGGAATTTGTTGATCAAAACTGATGTAGGAGTATCTTGTGAGGTCTAACAAAAGAAAGTCAAAAATTGAAAATGAAAGTCTAAAACCAAATACACACATGGAATTTTAGTTTTTTGTTTTCCATCATCTTATTGATAATAGGGCATTTTTGTGTTACTAGATATTTTTCAAGGCAAGTTTGATAACATTGGTCTACAAACATTTTTTTTCGCTCCCATCAAAACTTTTTGGTATTCTTTATAGATCTGAGTGTTCTATATCCAAATTGCAACAGAATTACTCTATCTCATATAGTTTTTAATGGATGAAGGTTTAAAATGAAAAATAAACCCAATTTTAGACAAAAAAATATATTTTTGAAACTAATTACTTAGATTTGAAAAAATTACAAATTATAATTGTTTTAAATATAATTATTACATACAAATAGTAGTCAGTTGGTAGTTTTTTCCTCTTATATTCTCTGAAGGTATTTGTTTCACAGTTTAATGACCAATAGATGTCCACTAACATAGACTCACTCCACTTTCCACTATCAAGTCTCTGTATTTGAATCTATTCCAAAATTCATCAAAGACCACTCCAATGTTCTTAGGGAAAAAAACTAAATAAGTGTAAGAAATGGATTTTTAAAGAAAAGTTTAAGTAACAGCTTTCTCTCTTCTGGATGATACAAAGACATCTTTCTAAACTTCTAAAGATAAATTATTGGCCATTCTGAAGGAATAAGAAGACAGAAAAAATAATACTGATAGCAAAAAATATGTAGCAAATACTTGATCCTGAATTGTTTGCACCTCAACTAGCATTAAGAATGACTTAGACTGACATTTTTCAGTTCAAAATTTACTTTGAATAATATTCTCACCATGATAAATACTTTTGCAATTAGTCAAATGTAACTTATTTAAAAAAAAAGAATACTTTTTTTCAAAACTGATTTTTTTACCGAATCTCATGTCTTGTGGAAACAGTTTATTGTAGAGAAATTCCAGTTTCAGAAATGAATTTAGCACACTGAAATCTAAATGTATAGAGCACATTGATTTTTTGTGTGAGAATATTTTAGTGCAGACCAGTATAATATGGTAATTTTTAATTGTGCTCTGTACAGTGACAATGATGATCCTATAAACCTATTTCATCTACGATCTGTGAGAATTCTGCTCTACCCACACAATTTTTGAATGTTAGTAGTTAAGCCCTTGGTCTGAAAGTACAAGTGAGTTTTCCACATTTATTCTTTTTTTCCAAAATGATCTCCAGCCCTACTTGAATTGTGTCATTACAATGCACCCTAAGGGAATAAAGACAATCCCTTCAAATATCCACGCCCGGTCTCCTCCCAAGGCATCTAAGGGAGGCCCAGACAGCTTCATGGGAGGAATGTCACTGTCTGTCAGCTGGTGAAATGTGTTTACTCATTCAATCAAAACTTCCACACCCACCAATGAAGCTAAAGGTGCATCATGACATGAATAAAAATCTTGACAAAAGTGAGACAGAGGATATTGGTGTGCTTTTGTTGGACATGGCACATTAATATGATTTGAGATCCTCCTATTTATTTATACAGCTTTACAAATGTTTGTTAGTAAATAAACTTAGTCTGAACTGCAAACTAAAGGAAAATGTAGCCCAAACTGAGCCCAAGTGAAAATATATTTAGAAATAAAATCTATAAAATTTTAGCACTTGGTATAAATAAAGTGTGCATGGTCAAATGGTTTTAAGTCATCAGTGATTGTTAGCAGGTAAATCTGCTTATTTATTCATTAAATCAATCAATAAAACAAACACACAATCCATTAAGCAACTAATCAATTAGTCAATCAATTAGCTAACTAAATTTCACTGAAGTGATTTCAGAAAATGAATTAATGAATGAATGACACCTCAAGAATTTCTTTTAAATGCTAAAGACCACATATGAAGATACAGTCATATGAAAAAGTTTGGGAAGCCCTCTTAATTCTTTGGATTTTTGTTTATCATTGGCTGAGCTTTTAAAGTAGCAACTTTCTTTTAATATATGACATGCCTTATGGAAACAGTAGTATTTCATCAGTGACATTAAGTTTATTGGATTAACAGAACATATGCAATATGCATTATAACAAAATTAGACAGGTGCATAAATGTGGGCACCCTAATAGAGATATTACATCGATACTTAGTTGAGCCTTCTTTTGCAAATATAACAGCCTCTAGATGCCTCCTATAGCCTTTGATGGGTGTCTGGATTCCTGGTGGAGGTATTTTTGACCATTCTTCCATACAAAATCTCTTCATTTCAGTTAAATTTGATGGCTGCTGAGCATGGACAGCCTTCTTCAAATCATCCCATAGATTTTCGATGATATTCAAGTCAGGGGACTGTGGTGGCCATTCCAGAACATTGTACTTCTCCCTCTACATGAATGCCTTTGTACATTTCGAACTGTGTTTTGGGTCATTGTCTGTCAATGAAAGACATACCACTATTATGTTTTTTGTTGAAAGTAGCGTAAATTATTATGCAGACTGAGAGGGGTTCACAAACTTTTTCATATGACTGTATATCCACCAATCCAACAGCTTTTCAGCAGGTCACATGCTACTTGGGGATTGATGGCTTATTCTGTAGTTATAAGCTCCAAAAACATTTTAAAATGCCTAAGAGATGAAGGGAGACCAGTTAGCTCAGACAAGCAGGGCTATGATTTCACTTGTTCCAAGGGATTATGCACCCCTATTGGGTTTATTTTCTCAAGGAATGATGCAATGCAAAACTCAGATAGCTTGATTTTGGTTCCAATTTAGGACAACTTTACATATTTTTCTAAATACAGAATGTTTGTGCTTATTACTATATGTAAATAGTAAATGGCTATGTATATTTCAATGATGCTTTGTGTATCCACTTAGAGCCTGGCTTCACTTAAGAGCACTATATACGAATTCATCAAAGTGAATTATCAATCAATTAGCTTCTTTAGAAATAATTTGGATGCATTTTTAATTAACTTCCAATTTAGGCTTTTTCAAACCCACGCAATCAAATTCAGAACCTTTTGAACTAGATCCTGCCCTGGCACCTTTAATTGGAAAGCAAGATGCAGCCCTGGATTGGGTGCCAGTAAACTCTGTTGACCAATTTAAAACTGTCCTCTACATAACAAAAAGTACCAAGAGGAAAACCGCATGCAGACACAAGGAGAAAACATTACCACCTAGAAAAAGTAGGTAGGGGATTTGAACCCAGGACTGTGTGAGAGTAACTAACCAATGCTAACCATTGCCTCACCTCCTCTGTTCTATCAATTTATTTTTACTTGTGTTGGCTTTTCCTATTTATTTCCTTGTGATTTATCAGATTTTGAATGGCCACTTACTGTACTTTATGTTATTACTTTGAGTAGTACTTTTTAATGATGGTGTGCTGTTTGAATGGCACTTCATGTAATAAATAATGATTGATTAATTGACCTAAGGTGGCACACTGGTTACATGCAGGTTAGTTGCATTGGCGATCCTAAAAATTGTCCCTAGTGTGTGTGTGTGTGTGCCCTACAGTGGGCTGGCTCCCTGCTTGGGATTTGTTCCTGCCTTGTGCCCTGTGCTGGCTCGGATTGGCTCCAGCAGACCCCTGTGACCCTGTGTTAGGATATAGCGGGTTGGCCAATGACTGACTGACTAATTGACCTAATATACACATCTCTGCAATCTTGTTTAGAGCTACACAAATGTTTTTCTCCTCTCTAAATATAGCCTGTTACATATTTCAGGATGTAAGCTATATGACCCTATTTTAATATAAGAAGTTTCAGAAAACAAATCAATAAACTAAAAAGATCCACAATGTGGTTTTGCTGGCTTAAAATTTGTAAATTATTGAAGATTTTTAAATTTCAGACTATATTAATATAGAACCCTTATCAATGACTAAATCAAAATGCTGCACATATAACTGGGCTCAATAACTATATATTTGTCAACTGAAGTTAAGTTTAGGAAATAAGGACAAGTTGTTGTCTTTATGTATAGTATGAGGAGAAGCTAATGTGGTTGTTTAGTTAGTGTAAGGTTAAAATGAGACCACTGAAGGGTTTTGCAGAGAGTGGGACTTATAGAGGAAAAAGGAGATGGTGTGGTGAATTATATGTACTGTAGCTGCTACCTTACTTTTTATTCCCATCTACTATGAATTGGCCTACCAGGACATCTCCTTGACTTAACGGAGTAAGTTTCAACATTTAGTGTTCATTTCTATTTGCATTTGGGGGCCATTTCTGGATTATCAGTATTAGCTTGACTGCCAGAAAATATAAAACAGGCCTCTCTGGAAGCAAAATGTGAACAGATTAGTTGCAGTCATGTGCAGGCAGGCTGGCAGCCAAGAAGTCCTCTCACATAAGATCCAAAAGCCACTTCTTTATTCACCCTTTTTTAAATTTTCTCCTCTTTTGCCATTTTGATTTCTTTAGTGTCCCGTTATCTCATGAAGCACAGTTGAGGAGCAAGAGGAGTAACAGGTGTCATGAGGACTCTGGGGGACAGAAAGAGAGTATTTGGAGAGAGTGCTTAACACAAATAAAGTGAAGGATGCAATGAGTGATGAAAATGATGTAGAAGTTTGTAGGGTGCAAAAAGGAAAGCGAGAACCTGGTGAAATATGAGGTAGGTCTGATTATATTCAGGTATCTCGATGGTTTGAGTGATAAAGGACACTGAGGAAGTCACTTGAGTAGTACATGAGCTATTGGAGGACTTGTTTGTTTAGAGATTACCAGGCCAATGTTAGGGACTCTGTATTATGACAATGAGGACTGATAGCAGCAGTATGAAGTACAAAAGAAACAATAAAATAGATAAATGATGATCATTTGGAGACCGCCGAAAAAGTAAGTGTCATTAGACAGGAAGAGAAGCTTGAACAGTTGTACACATTCGTTAATTGGTTCATTCATTTTAGAGAACAGGAGATGCAAAGATGAAATCCAGGTCAAATGCACAATAAATAAGGAATGAGACATGAAGGATTTGGTGGGGAGATTTTAATTACTAAGTCAGAGAACTCAAGGTCTGTGGTTGACTGATGCACTGCCCAGAGTTGGTTCCTGCCTTGTCCCAATGTCTGGATAGGATCTGGTGGTACCATGACTGGATTAAGCAGCTCTGAGAATGGTATGTCACGGAGATCTCAAAGTCATGAAAAGCAGAGTCATAAGGCCTGAGACATGGATGATGAAAAAGGAAAAACGTAGGTTTTTGTAAGGTGGGTATAAAAAATCATGCATGGAATCAAGTGGCAAGATTGTATGAGGAATTAATATATCTTGCAAAAAGTAGGAGAAAACAGAATGCTTTTAGATAGCATCCTCTAACTAAAATTTTACTTGTATGTTCATTCATTAATTAGTTGAATTGGCTTTTCCAATAAAAGGTCACAAGGCACCAAGGACCAACCTGGGAGTTGCTGTTAGGCAGTAAATACCCATGAAATGTCCATGTTAATCAGGGAGTCCCATTACTGTTCCAGTGTTGAATGAACACTGAAATTTTACTCTGGTATTTTGGAGTATACAATAAATTTGTAATGTAGAATTATCTTACCCTGGTGCTTTGGAAAAAGCAAATCAATCACATCATACTCAGATACACAATCTTTAAACAAAATCCACATCCCTTTGTATTTCTGAACAGCATCACACATAAATATAAACATGTAGACACTGTGTGTACAGCACTAAAATGGCTATTTTATTATGTAGATTAAAATAATTACATGCTACTCTACTACAGACCAGCACTCAAATTCTAGATAGTTAAGTGCATGTAAAGCTGAATCAAGCCATCATTTTGGGTAGAGCAATGGTCCCCTTCAAAATAAGCACTGCATCAGCAATCTTCATCACTCTCTTATTCACCATTACACTCTTCAATATCCTCTCTGGGACCAAAAGAAACACCATTGGCTTTGTCGAGTTTAAATATACACTTTTTGTCTAAACATCTTTACTCTGTTTAATGAATCCTCAAAGGATTGGCTTGCTGCCAGCCACAAATTGAACTCCATCCAACTTTTGAGGTGCTCACAGACAGCTGTCTTTCTGCTTAGACATCCACTGGTTACCAAAATACTTTCTTATAAATCTAGTAGTGGGCACTGAGTAATTTCTAACAACATAGCATGATTTAAAAATGTATTGGAAACCCCCGACAAATTTGGATTTTCAGGCGTTCAGGGCCTCCAAATGTTAATTAGGATGTCCCAGGTCCCAATATTTTTTACATCTTTGCATTAGATGTGTCAGGCAGCGGAAAGAGTTTTAATGCTTATTTGGAAGACAATAAATGTGACTAATACTTCTCATGATGGCATGGCCATGTGAACCAGCAACCATTTTTTCTCCAACAAATACAGGGTTGAAATCATGGAAAGATGTCAGCACTTACTAGCTTTTTAGAAAGCAAGACTCTGATATTATTTGTTGCTTTTTAGAATTGTATCCTTTATTTGCTTGTGTATTTAAACCTATATGCACTAGTTTTGATGCTTTTTTATTGTTAAATTTCAATACAATGATGTTTCTTGTGTGGGCCTTGGCAGCTAATTTAAATAGGCAGTCATTTACCTAATGATGCTGGATAATTTCAAAGTTGTGGGCTTAATAAGGATGCCATTGTTTATTGCATATTTATTTATTTGCTAGGGGGCTTTGCCCCCTGCTCACTTCGCTCACAAACAGCCACCCCCCGCCCGCCAGCCTGCACTACGCGCCAGCCTCTTTGTTTTGTGAGGAGGGGGGCTGAATGCTCCTCCAAAACCCCCAAACAACATCAAACAACAAATCTTTTAATTTTCGTGGATACGCCTCTTCATTGGGAAGAAACACTACTTTTTTTCCCCTGATGGTAACACGAATTAGACAATCTACAAATCTCTGACTTAAAGTTTAAAATCTGAACAATGTATTCGATCTCTTTTCGCTGTTCCGTTGTTTCACTGAGTAATAATTTCCATGTGTTTGCGCAAATGCAATTTTTCTATCCTTTTTTTGAGACTTTCGAATTTTCATACTTCCATAATCTCTAACCTGCTCTGCATGTGTACCATGGCAATGTTTTTGAATTCTTTACAAATTCTTTATCATCTATTCATATTTCTAGCAGCGGGCGTGGTTAAATCTCATGGCACAAAGACTCGTCTCGCGGGACGTGAAAGTGTCTCTGTGAGAAAATCACGTCTCGTCTCCTTCCTTCCAAGATTTTTTTTTACAATAGAGAGATTTATTTATTTATTTATTTCTGCCAGCCTGGTTGTGATACACTAAATACCATGATCTGCACATTTGCGGCTTGTTGAAGGAAAATGAAAAAAAATCAGAAATACTAGTGGTTTAGTTTCCTAAGATTTCCTAAACTTTCATAATTTGTTTCAACTTGAGTCACAAGGAAATTTTTCTATTAGAAATATCCCAGCTTCCTCTGACTGTTACGTGTTCTTCTTTCCTGTCATTTGAGCATTGATTAACTGAGTGGCTATAACTATTGTGAAAACAGAAACCAATGCAGCATTCAGGACACCATACTGATAGATTGGGTCAGATTTGTTTAAATGTTGTTTGAAATAAACTCCAACCACCCAAACAGATTTAAAATGAAACAGTGATCAAACTCAACCAGGTCTGAACCCACTCCATTAGAATTTGCGTCCAATGATACTCGAACATTAATTTGATCCACAATCTTTGAAACAGCATATCCAGATTTCTTGCTTTAAACCAACTAATGCACCTAATTGTATTAGACTATGTAACATATTATTCTGATAAAGCAATAGGATAAAATCTGTTAAAGTTTTCACTTTGAGATTTTTAAAACAGAAACAAGAAAAACATATAAGACTAGTCTTATCTCTCGCCATTCTTAGCCTTCCAGTTGCATCAGTTATTAGTGTCTTAAAACTGAAAATTATCCTAGCCTTTCTTTCAATAGCCTGAACAGCTTCAGCACATTTAATGTGAGCTTTCAGAAGCTTTGTTGAAGAATAAAGTTAAAGATTATGTCCAGACTATTCCTATGCTATATCAGGACTCAGTTGTTCTGTGTTGTTCCATCCTGTTTCTATAACACAACTACCACACTGAAATAGCACTCACTACTAGCACTACTGCTTGGATGTGAAGAATTGTCTTTGTACTGATGAGCTCAATAAACATTTCCTACAACTGGCTATTGCACCACTGTATTTTCTTTATTTTAAGCTTACTGTTTCATAGCCTGAAGTGATTTAACAAGGTTGCTGCTATGCTTAGTATTTTTTCCCCACTCAGTGTTGTGAAACAACCAATCAGGGCTTACCTGCAGTTAAACATCAATTATTTTAATTCAAAATATAAATGATCAATTGGTTTTCCACAATATTTCGCTTTTGGTACTTATGAATTTTTTTCTCTCTAACTGAGTTTAATAAACATTTGGGGGCACTTGTTATTTTGTTTTTAGGGTTTTTAAACTTGTTGAACTTAGTTCCACTTTTAGGTTTTACTTTTTGTTTTGAGTGGAGTCTTTTTATCATCTTTACCATTCTGTTTTGGATTTGACCCATCAATATTTTGTTTTGTTTATGGGTCCCACCATTTTGTGTACCTTTCTCCTAGACATGGCTGTCTGTCGTCAGTGCTATACTATTTAAGTTGGCTTTGCAGGTCAAACAATCTAAGATTGTAGATACTTTCTAAATACTTTAGATACCCTAGAATTTTGACATATTGCTAGGTTCTTGATTACATTTTTGAGTTTTGCTGTTTGCTCATTTGACTTCCTGGCTTTGAACCTGCTTGTGTTCCTTACTAAAGTTTTCATTTACTGGTCCTTTTCTATTGCCCAAGTGACTGCCTACCTTGCCTGGTGAAAACAAAATCCCAGCCTGCACATTCTCAACCCAATCTAAATTCTTTTTGTTTTAACAAAAGTTTGCCCAAATCATTATAAACTTTCACAAGTCTGTGGGTGTGATATGACCTGCACATCACTACTACACAAGCAGCCACAGCCCTCCAGTTTTCCAGGAAAATGGTGCTTAATATATTGTGCACAGTGTTCCTCGATTTACATTTAGTTATTTGGCTGACACCTTTACCCAAGGCGACTTCAACATTTATGACACAATTGCTTACATTTCCTTCTAGTTTTCCAAATGGATCATAGGCAGGTCAAGTGACTTGCTCATGATCACACAGTGTCAGTAGCAGGATTTGAACTAATAACCGCAGGGATTGGAGTCCAAAGCCTTAACCACTATGCCACATTGTATGCAATTAGATTGTAAACTTTGATTTGATTGTAAAAAAGTACCATTTGATCAAGCAGAATGTTTAGCAGTTACAAAAAATATGACACACATACAATGAATGAAGAAAACATGAACATCCTGTTTAGTGCTAGTTATTATTGCTTTGTACCTGATGCTGATTGAAAAAGACTATGGCCTTCTGTGAATTGGTGTGAGCAGGTTCAGAAAATGGAAAGATGTTAAATGTGACTATGGAGGCATGCCATGTAGGGCTGGTCCAGACTCAGAGCATTACCTCCAAAGGAATCCATGTCGTCTTTGGGTTTTTTAAGTTAAAAATTGTACTTTTCTGGGTGCCACAGTGGTTGAAAGTATATTTCTTGAGAGAAGACGGTGAGAGTTCAAGAATAAAGAAGTGTTCCCTACAGATTATCTCTGAAAGAGTTGCAAGGTAAAGAAGAATGAAAAAATGAAGGCAGAAAAGGGGGTTACATGAGAAATGTGTAGGTGGTAAAGAAAGCCACTGAGTTGAGTGAAGGTAAGCTGAAAAAAATGGAGAGGCAGAAAAATGAACCCCAAGTGGTATTGATGCACATTTTACACACAAACACTTTGTGTCTGTGATGTCCTGGAGAAGTTCAGCCTATTGAATCCCTTAAGAATTTGCTTGTCCATACTTTTTCACCCCAACCCTCCATCCCCCATCCAGTCATCCATACCATTCCTTCTCCATCAAGATTAGAGCTGACTCCTCAGCAACTTGCTGATTAGTACACCGTTAATTAGTGAGTCAGCTCTGGCTGGTGGGGGTCATGTGGTCAACTTGACCCCCCCCGCCCCATTGGTGAGGAGCCAGGGGCGCGTTCCCCATCACTGGTGACTTGAAACCTTGCCCCAGTCCTCTTTATATAAGCCCTTGTTAGAGAAACAACACTCTGCTTTGTTCTTTGTTGCCGAGGCTCACGGCAACGCGTTTGTGGCCATGTCACATGGCTCTAGTGGATGGGGGTGCACAGGGATTAGCACAGGGAGGATTAGCGCAATGCGCGGACGTGCGCCGGGCAGGCGGGCCTTCTTTTGTTTTGCTATTAAGGACAGTCTCTAATTGAAATTGTTCTCAAGCTGCTGGGGACCTTGCTTACCATCGATATGCCATTGCCAGTGGGGGGTGCCGGCAGAAGTTGGCCAATATGGAGACTGTAGTGCCCACCCCTTCATCTGCCACCTTCTGTGCTTAATCATGCCATATCAGTGGGCTTCTGTCTCCATGCAAAAGACTGATGCTGTTAGATGATGCCCTCGCTCACCAGCAGGGTGCTTGGTTACACTTGTCATTTTAAAAATGATGGATTTAAGCAAGAGAAAATTTAACCAAATCAAGCACAGCATAGTAAGCTAGTGAACTTCATGCAGCCCTCCCTAGCTCTTCATGTGGCCTTCCTGTCTCTATTGAGGTGGCTCATGTGCCACCAGAGGGCAAATGCTGGTAGTATAGAAATGCCAGGCATCCATCTTGAGGCTTTGTGAAACAAAATGTCACTGTTCTGATTTGTGATGGGAAACTCTAATCTGGTTCTCATGTTGTGGTAGTGAATTGCACCCAAGATGGTAACTGGCTCCTTTATCTTTTAAAGAGTGAAGCCATTTCCTTCACATACTGATGTTGGTTAAGTTTGATAGAGAAGTGACGGCTCAGGAGACAATCACTTAAGATAAAACAAGCTAAAACAAGTAGTAGGAAACCTTGGTGGCTTGGCATAGTGTTTAAAAGGTAACAGAAGTTCCAATATCTCTTTTTGGCGCGAAAGGCTATGCCTGACAGTACGTAGGCTGTGCCAGTGTGCCCAATGCGTGTTTCATTAGTTTTAGGGCTCCATTTTGGTGTTGCAGGTGTTATTGCTATAGAAGTAGCTGTGCCTTATTGTTTTGGGCATTATAAAAGTGTGGCAGAGATGTTGCTATGAAGGTTATGTCATTATGGCACAAATGTTTCTTATTGCAATGAAAGTTATGCCAGCATGAGACAGGCTTGTCTTATTGCAACAGAGGCCTTTACTGTGTGGCATGGGTGCACCTATTACCATGGAGGCTAAACATTATTCACAAAATAACAGAAGTGTGACACTGTGGTCTCATATTCTGTTGATATTAAGGTAAACTTCACAGAGTTTCTTTATTGAATCATTAAGTTTTCACATTGATAAGGAGAGGGCAAGGAGCCCTGCAAAGAAATTCTGAATTCTTAGTGGATTTTGTAATTGATACACCACAATCTTACAGCTCTGGCAGTTTGGTAACTTATTGTAAGGAACAGCTACTGTGGAACATGGCAGTATAGGTATGTATCCATGGTATGGCTCCTAGAGTTCTGCTAGTGAGTTGTGGTGGTCTATTGCTATTGCTAAAATGCCCTTTTGATCCTATTATCATGTTATGAATTTCCCATTGGGATTAATAAAGTATCTATCTATCTATCTATCTATCTATCTATCTATCTATCTATCTATCTATCTATCTATCTATCTATCTATCTATCTATCTATCTATCTATCTATCTATCTATCTATCTATCTATCTATCTATCTATCTATCTATCTATCTATCTATCTATCTATCTATTAAAGTGGGCATAAAGCTCATCAACAACAAGAACCCCTGCTAAAGAGTTAATCTTAATAGCAATATAACGGTCATATTGGGATCTCTAACTTATACCTGGTCTAAATATCTGTGTTAAATTGATACGGAAAGTATACACAGTTGTTTTACTAGTGAGGATGTGCTTATACCTAAATGGCACAGACACCTCATACAGATAGGAAGGAGATATAAAACTTACCAGTGCTGAGGTTGAAAATGAGCTCCAACAATATGGAGATCACGGAGTAGTCATAGTTATATAGAATGGTTGTCATAATGGAAAACCATCTGTGTAAGGGGCTGTGGAGAACAGTCTTGTACTGATTAGATAGATAGATAGATAGATAGATAGATAGATAGATAGATAGATAGATAGATAGATAGATAGATAGATAGATAGATAGATAGATAGATAGATAGATAGATAGATAGATAGATAGATAGATAGATAGATAGATAGATAGATAGATAGATAGATAGATTATTAATCCCAAGGGGAAATTCACATACTCCAGCAGCAGCATACAGATAAAGAAACAATATTAAATTAAAGAGTGATAAAAAATGCAGGTAAAACAGACAATAACTTTGTATAATGTTAACGTTTAACCCCCAGGTGGAATTGAAGAGTCTCATAGTGTGGGGGAGGAACGATCTCCTCAGTCTGTCAGTGGATCAGGACAGTGACAGCAGTCTATCGCTGAAGCTGCTCCTCTGTCTGGAGATGACACTGTTTAGTGGATGCAGTAGATTCTCCATGATTGACAGGATGCTAAAACAATGTACAGCCTCACCTGCGATTCTCACAGTAATAGAGGAAGGGTACTAAAACACAGGCAAATCAGAGCTCTATTCACATTGCCCTGATCCTTCTGTTGATAAGAAGGTGCCACAGAATCCTACTTGTGTCACTAATGAAGATCATATGGTTGAGGAAGTGGAAGGGAACTTGATTAGTGGACCCTTTTGATGCTTAATGGCGTAAAACTTCTTTACTGTGGTACAAGTAATGTCATTTTGGTATTAGAGTGCACATTCCTGCAGCCTTCCTCATCTCAGCATGGTTATGTGAAGGCTCCATCTCTCTGCCATGCCACATAGCAGAAGATGATACCTGATGAGGAGGATTAATGCTGCAAATAAAGCAGTGCTGTGATGCCCATACCACTAAGTTGAAGGTGAACTCTGTCCTCCATGATTTGTGTATTCATGTGTCTGAACTCCATTTACAGATCTTTAGTAATGAATTCCAGAATAAGGTGGGTATTGACACTGTCACCACAGATGTACTGCCTTACTAATCTCCAGGATCTCAATGTACAGAGGAATCCTGGGAGGTCGCTTTGATCTGTAGAAGAAACTGCATAAGCAGTATTGGCCTTCCAGCTTTTCCATCCTTTGTCCTTCTCTCCCTGACCCTTTCTGATTCTAACTGCACTGCATGCAGAAATGGTATGAAAATGCCATCAGACCTTTTCTTAAGAATCTTCCAACTTACAGTATAAAAGTGTAAAGAGGAAGACACACAGACTGTAGTGCATCTACCTGCAAGTATTTCACCTATCAAGCTCTCAGAACCCTTGGGGGAATGCTTGTTCTCCATTACAGACCTAGGTTTTAACATAATCAGTGGTGAAAGAGCCCAGTATGGCCAGCCTGCTGCCCCCAGCAGGGAGTCATGAGCTGCTGTCACTGCAGGGGGGGATTTGGTATCCTCAGCATGGATTAGTGGGGTCCTGCCAGAGGGTCATTATTCTGCCATCATACTAACAGTAGACAACCCCTGAGACTCAGAATCATAAGACTTAAGGATGTTTATAAATCCACCCTGAAGTAGCTCACCAACACTCCAAAGGTAAGCAATGCAGCAGAGTAGTCATTGGACGCACTGTGCCAAGATATTTATGTCCAGCTGTAGAACAAGTGGCTATGAGCTGTGGGTGTGTCTGGTGTGCCATATACTGTTTGCACAGCTTATAAGGGCAGATCCCAGGCCACCACACCTCCAGGATAGTGTTTCTATAATCCCGGGCCGAAATGAGGAGTACAAAAGATTGACGCAGGCCAAGAAGCAAAGGCTTCAGTACTTTAGTGAGAAGTTGAATTGTTCAGGATGGCCTGTTCTCCCCAAATGAGTCAAATAAGTGTAGCCTGTTTTCTTAAAAGTGTGTGTGGGGGGGGTGAATGGGCTGGAATGGCGTATTTCCCAATGACGGGTGCACATGATCTTTTAGAGCACTCAGTAAACCTATGGGATGTTTACCATTAGGGCACCTCTGAGCTCACTGCCTGGCACTGTACTTTTTGAACTCTCTTAGTAGGGATTACTGGGAAGGTGCTACATCAAATAAAGACAACTGTACTTCATTTCAAGCTTTATCTTGAACCCGCACTTTGTGGAATGCAGGAGGCTTTGCAAGTGTAGCTTTCTATTTCCTTTCTTTTCCTCCCTGCTTCCGAGCATGTCGCTTGCTCACCAACATAAGATTTGCCACGTAACAGCCCGGCACGTGGCCCTGCTTGCTGAGTGCCCAGGATTAGTGCAGCCTGATGTCTTTGTTTGTTCCACTTTGATTAATTATGATTCCCCCTCCATTCCTACCATATGTGCCTTGATTTGACTTTCTTCAGCACTGAAGCAGGACATTCCTGTGGAGTATGATGGCAGCATTTTGGGGTGTCCACGTTATTGGGGGTGGCAAGTAAACTGGTGGAGATATGATTGTATTTACTAATACAAACTAAACTGAGTGGATAATTGTGCGAGAAGCAAGAGAACTCTGGAGGGGCTAACATTGTGAAATAGATGGGGGGCCCAGTAGTAGGGGAAAAAACACTAGCTAATTATCTGGAGTGATTACCAAGTACAGGTGGCATCTTGAAGATGACTCCTTCTGCTTAAATGTAATACATTAGTTATTTGGGTCCATGGTTGACTGACTGTCTAACACAAAATGCTGTTTGTGAACTATGGGAAGGAGTCAGGTGAGCTGAAGGTGGGATTGTAGAGAGTGGCATTGAACAGGGGAGAAGGAATGACTAGTAGAACTGATTCTCTATAACCTTGAAACCGTTGTCTTAGCATCTGTCATAATCCATATCTTTTACTTAGATTAACGTCACTGAAGTTATATGCTGGCATATAGGCACTTAAAGAATGTGCTAATTATCATTCAACACATCACCAGTCTCCACCTTCATGATTAGAGAAGTAGAACTACCTTATCTCAAAATGTATTATTTAGCTGCAAAATCGCAGAATACAGTTTAAAACAATACCTACAATCAGGAAACATAATAAATCAACATGTTTTAGAGAATTGTTATAATAGTGATAAAGGTAAATCTGCTCATTGACATCTCAAACATAATAAATTGTTAAAGGTTGCAAATTAGTTTCATACTACATCCTCAATTACAAGAGTATATCTTTGACATTTCTTTATTTTTTTCTTTTGTTGAACTCTGTGTAGTGATTCATATCTTTCTTGTCTGGAGTGAAGTCCCATTGTGCTATGAGATGCAAATGTCTACCCCAGTGAAATAACCACTGTATCCACCAGCAAACTTATTCTATAACGGTCATTCAATCAGTGTGTCATTTTTGCTTTAATTCAAGGGTCAGAAAAATCAGTCTTGAGGGCTATAGTGGCTGTAGGTTTTTGTTCCAGCTTGCTTTCTTAATTAGAAAAAAATATCTTTGCCAGTAACCAATCTAATTTAATTTAGTGGCTTGTTAGTGTTAGTTCATTCTGCCATGTCAGGTCATTTTTTATATCGTAGATTTTTTTCCTTTCCAAGGATATCATTGAATTGATTTGTAGCTTGAAGCTGAGGAGTAATTCTCAGTCTTTCACTTTTTTCTTTGTTAATTTTCCTCACAAATATTTTATTGAACCAGAAAGTTCATGATGAATACACAAAGATGTAAATGGAAACTATTTAGATGGAGAAGTTCTGATTCTTTTGTCATTTGCATCTTATTGCTAATAAGGAGCAATTAAAAACAATGAATGAGCTGTTCAAGACTACAATAAGAAATTAAGGGTGGAGAAATGTTAAAAAAGCAAGACAACTTAAATAAAATTATTGCTTGCAATAAAAGCTATATTCAACTTGCCATTAAGAAATGAATTTGGAACAAAAACCTACAGCCACTACGGCTCCCCAAAATCAACGTTTTAGACCTTCTGCATTAGTTGGTCTTATCATTTAATTCTTAGGCCTACAAATCCACCTTAATAAAAGGATAAGTGTCTGCCTGTCAGTGTGTCCATCTGGTTGCTAAGGCTCTGTCATTCCAAAAGATGGTACATCACAAACATTTTTTAATAATAAATTGCATTGCATGTGTCATTCCAACATATAGTGCATCACAAATATTAACTCCGCTTTTACGAATCTCATACCAAATGGCATAAAACAGAGACATATGCATTGCATAGTGCACTATAATGCTGAGGTCTATGTTGATTACTTAGAGTTCAACCCATTTTAGACAGGTAGCACAGATGGTATTTGTAAGAAATTCTTAAGTATTTAGATTATTTGCAATGAGTACAATTGCTTATGCTTCATTTACTAGTTTTTTTCTAAATTACCCTTTTCTGTAGAGTTTGCTCTTTAATTGTATTCAAATGCTGATGACTAACAATGAGCAGTGCAGGCACAGCTACAAACATGGAATGATAAAAGGGAAGCAATGGCTTTACTGCCATGTTCACTTGGGTATTTATTAAGAAATGGTACTTACAAATAAGCAGACAATTGAATATGACACTGAAGTAATTGGTCACATTTAGCATGCCATGTTATCAGCATTTTATACCATTATGGGAGCAAATTCTGTAGAAGAAGTTAATTAAAAACGGCAAAGAAACTTAAGCTTTGGCAAAAACAAAATTCTGAATTTCTTAGAATAAGAGAATAAATAGAACAGTTCGCTAAAGGTCAATTAAAAGTAAGAATGATAGACTGTGAAATGGGTTACAATAAAAATACGCAGCCATAGGAGTCCCTTAGGACTTGCCAACTCCTGTTGTACAATTACAGTTGGGTGTTATGTGTAGCCTAGTGTTGGGCGCAATAAAACTAATAGTCCTAGGTCCAATTCCCAGAATAACTTGTTGATTGTGCCCAGGTTCATGATGCACAAAACCTGTGAATTGCTTGTGCTGGCAATGTTTCTTTTTTTTTGTTTGCAATGGGAAAAGCTGTGTAAGCAAAGAAATGAGTGAAATCCACAAGTTTGCAGATTCAACCTGACCCCAAAACCCAACATGACATCCTAAGTTCTTTAATTCTTTAATTTAATATTATTTATTGTATCAGTATGCTGCTGCTGGAGAATGTGAATTTCCCATTGGGATTAATAAAGTATCTATCTATCTATCTATCTATCTATCTATCTATCTATCTATCTATCTATCTATCTATCTATCTATCTATCTATCTATCTATCTATCTATCTATCTATCTATCTATCTATCTAAGTAATCCCAAATTTGTTACTCTATCTGTCACAGATTTATTTGTTTAGAACATTATGTATCATTGTCCAGATTTTGCTGTCAGCTGGTTTGGGAAGGCATTTTAAGACTGGACTGGAATGTTGCAGGTGCCACTCCCAACACAAACAACTTGTGTAATCCTGAGCAAGTCATCTGTGCTTAATGGAGTTCAGATGTTTCACCACTCTGTATCTCTTTACATCACAGTGTGGGATATGTTTTATATGAAAATACTATATACAATAATCCATTATTTATTTTAATTTAATATTTGATTACATTTTGACTCCGTAGTCAATGGAGGCTCTGATCAGGGCTTTCAAGAGACTGAGCGAGGAGTCTGAGCATCTGGGCTTGCACATGTCCTGGATAAAAACTCTGTCTGTCTGCAAAGACAGTGTTGTCCTTGTCAAGAGGTTTACTTACCTCGGCAGTAACATTCATGTCTCTGGTGACTCTTCCTATTAATTCAGTAGACAGATTGGGAGACCATCGGGGGTCATAAGATCGCTGGAAAGGGGTGTGTGGTGCTCCCGATATCTTTGCAAAGGACAAAAGTCCAAGTCTTTAAAGTACTGGTGCTTCCTGTTTTTGCTACATGGTTTGTGAGACATGGACACTATCCAGTTACCTGAGACAAAGGTTGGACTCATCCAGTATTGTGACTCTTCAGAGAATCCTTGGGTACTGCTGGTTTGACTTTGTATCGAATGAGCAGTTGCTTATGGAGTTCCAAATGAGGCACATTACCTGCATTGTGAAAGAGAGTGAGTTATGACACTATGGCCATGTGATGCTATTCCCTGAGAGTGATGTGTTTCACAGGATCCTCATTGCTGAGGACCCTAGTGGATGGACCAGGCCAAGGGGATGCCCACATAACACCCCGTTGTGGCAGATAGATGTTCATTTCTAGAGGTTAGGACTGGACTGTGTGTCTGCCTGGGGATTGCCAACTAGGATTCTGAACTGTTTTGTCGTGTGGTGGGTAGAGCAATGCGCTATACCAGTGCATGCTCCCCCAACTTGACCTGACTTGACCTGATTACATATATATATATATTAGTGGATATATATATATATATATTATATATATTCACTGGATTAAAGCATCATTTATTTTAATATAATATTTTATTACATATACATATGTTTGGACACTCTTGATTGAATGTTTGTTTTGCATATTCTTAAGCAAAAGTCTTAAACTTGTAATTTGTGTCTAAGACAACATAAATAGTAAACTTCATGCATATGCTTTTGAATTTCAATTGGAACTAAAAATGATAAACTATTTTTTTAAATGTCTAACCCTACTCCCGAACGAATACTTTTCAATTCTAACTGTACTGAATTTTAAAGTTGGAATATGTTGAAACACATTCATTATATCATTTTAATTAATGTGTGTACTTCTTTAAAACTTCATTTGTGGAATTTAATTCCTCATAAATGGGTCTGAGATAGTTTGCTGTGTTGTGAAAAGAAAGTGCTTTTATAGTCATATTTGGTAGAAGACCATTATGTCTGGTTATAGTAGTCTGTACTATAAAAAGAATGTCTCAAGTTAGCAAAGAGAAACAACAATCTTATCATTATTGTAAAAAGTGAAGGTCAGTTAATTTGAAAATTTTCAAGAACTTTGAAAATTTTATCAAATTTAGTTATAAGAACTGTCAACTTTTATGATGAAACAGGCTTTCACAAGCACAAACAAGAAATACCAACCAGGAATTACCTCTGTAGAGTGGCCAACACCAGAAACTGTCAGGTATCCTGCACCTCACCTCACATTACATCCGAAATTAATGCTTCACCCAATAAAAGCAACAGACACATCTCAACATCCACCATTCAGAACAGACTGAAAAGAAACCAATACTAAAAATGGCAAATAAAACAAAGAGACTTGTTTGAGCCAAGAAATTTAGGCAGAGGACATCAAACCAGTGAAAATCTCTCCTTTGGTCTGATGAGTCCAAATTTGAAATTGTTGGTTCCAACCACCATATCTTCATAAGATGTAGAGAAGGTGAACAGATAATGCCTACATTTGTGGTTCCACTGTAAAGCATGAAAAGGAGGTGTAATTGTTTTGTGAGTGATTTTTTTTGTTGACAGTATCATTAATTTATTTAGAACTGAAGGTACACTTTGGTAGTATGGCTACTACAGCATTCTAAATAAGGTTTGTGCTTAGTTGGGCCATCATTTGTTTTTTAATAGGATAATTGTCCAAAACACACTTCTATACTATGTAAGAGCTATATAGGAAAGAAGGAAAGTGATGACATGCTGTAGCAGATGACCTGGCTTCTTCAATCACCTGATCTACACCCAACAGAAACACTTCAGGAGGAGTTGGACTGAAGGGTGAAGGAGTAGCAGCCAGCAATTGCTCAACATATGTGGGATCTCCTTCAAGGTTGTTGGAAAAGTGCCAAGGATGGCTACCTGAAGCTGGCTGAAATAATACCAAGAGCATGAAGACTGTCAAGGAAGAGGGGTGGCTATTTTGAAAGGTCTAGAATAAATAATAATTTTAATTTTTAAACACTTTTCTGGTCACTGCATAATTACATATGTGTTATTTCAAAGTTTTCTCTTCATCACGAATATTAAGAAAAATGCTTTTCCGAGACATGTGTCCAAACATTTAACTGGTACTGTATATTGAAATTTAATTGGTGTGATTTCTGTGGCATTGTTATCATCATTAGGCAAGCACAAAGTTAGCTATACAAACTCCTGAGGCAACAGTCTCACCTAGGTTGTCACATGTGTAAAAAGACCCTCCCAAACTAAACAAACACATGTAATACACATACATACTCTTGGACAGGAGTGGCCAACTCTGACAGTGGCTGCAGGTTTTTGTTCCATCCCACTTGCTTAATTAGAAGCCAGTCCTCACCAATAACAGATCTTGTTTAATGTCCTGGCTTGTTAGTGTTTTAACTCTACCATATCAGTTCTTTCTGAAACCGCAGATGTTTTTTCCTTTTTTGTAATGATGTATGTATCATCCAAGTGATATGAAGCCTAAAACAGATGAGTAATTTTCAGTTCTTCACTTTCAGTTCAGTTTCCTTCTGAGCACTTAATTAAACCAAATAGTGAATGATGAACACACAAAGGTGGATATGGAGTCAAGGTAGATATAGAACTGCAGCTTCTTTTGTCATTTGCATCTTATTGCTAATAAGGAGCAGTTAAACAATGAAAACAGATGTTTAACAGTATACTAAGCAATTTAGGGTTCAAAATCTTAACAAGTGAAACAACCAAAATTAATCAGGACTTGAGCAATAAGTGCTTTAATAGCAATGAATGATTTCTCATGAAGAAATTTGGTTGGAACAAAAACCTTGAAGCTACTGTGGCTCTCCAGGACCGCTGTTGCTCAGCGCTGATTTAAAGGGTCTGAGTCTTAAACAGCAAATAAAGTAAATGAAGTTAATTAGAAGAAACAACTAGTCACTAATTAAGAAAATGGACAGAATGAAAACCTGTAGCCACAGTGGCTCTCCAGGATTGGAGTTGGCCACCGCTGCACACTGTTCATGTTTCTAGGCACAATCAACCGATTTACATACAAAAACAGAATTTCAAAAACATGCACACCTGACTAAAAATGTGTCAACAATACTTCACAGCAAACATTAAGATTGTATTACTTAGGCAAGTAATGGGCATGGCATATTTTAGCAATAAAATTAATTGCTGTTGCACTTGATTGTGCATGGCTATCCCACAGAAACACAGTTGTGTATGAGCAATAGTTATTGGCAAAGTAATACTGGTAACCTGGGTGCAACTGGAAGAATTCTCATTCCTATGTGAGTATGTAAGTATGCAATACTAACATGCATTAACATGTTATGAGACAACTTTTTAGTGCAGACATTATAGGAACATGAGTGCTGAGAACAACATGACAGACAGACAGACAGACAGACAGACAGACAGACTATCTATCTATCTATCTATCTATCTATCTATCTATCTATCTATCTATCTATCTATCTATCTATCTATCTATCTATCTATCTATCTATCTATCTATCTATCTATCTAAGTAATGCAGCCATTGTATCCATTGTATTACGCACAATTCAAGAAGTACACAGTTTTTGCCAGTCGCCCAAATGCTTCTATTTTCACTTGCTCAGCCAAGCCGGGTGAGGTGGATTTCTGATGATGCAAAAAGGTGGGGATCACAGGCCAGTTCCCAACAGGGAGACTATCACAGGTGCAAGAAAAAGTGCAACAGAAGTCCTGGGGCACCCTACTCTGAGCAGGTTCTCCATGATTGCAGCACACGCGTGTGTCACAGCAGCTTAGCCAGCTGGGGTGAGGGGGAGGGTGACCATATTGTCCCATTTCTCACCCTGTATAACCCAGCCTCCCTTCTCAGCAGCGCAAGAGCTTAGCCAGTGAAACACAGACAATGGCAGATGACATCACTCTGCCCTACATTTAAATCTTTCCATTTTACATCCAGCTTCTTCATTCTTTCTTTTCCCCTGTTAACAGGGTGAACCATCCACTTCTCCGATCGACCAGGTTTCTCAACTCTGTTCCTCTTGCTCACTGTGCTTGACTGCTTAGACCTTGTTGGCCTCCTCTCAGCTGTTTATCTGGAGGTAAGTTGCTTATTTTTAAGATAAAGCACATTAGAGCCGCTCGGTGTGGTGAGCCGCCGGGGCGCCCAACCCTGATTATTACCCCATCTAATCTAGATTTAGAGAGCTTTAGCAGCGCTCATAAAATGATATCTAATGATGCACAGAGCTGACCCTACTCATGAGTCGCAGGCTGGACTCAGCTACTGACCACACTCCTTTAAGGGTTTTTTTGTACTGGATGGTGAAGCTCTGCCATTTGCTAAGAAATACTCTTGCATTTTGTGTTGAACGTTTCTGAGGACTAAAAAGATTTAGGATATCTCTTGGACAATGGCAGACAGTGCACAAGGGAAGCAAGGGCATGAAGAAGAAGAGAAAGAGCAGTTGCAGACTGGTGGAGCACACACAAGCTGTCACTGGATACTGTGGAAATATACTGGGGATCAGGCAAGCATCTATTGGGTAAAAGAGAGATGAACT
The DNA here is from genome assembly GCF_900747795.2 of Erpetoichthys calabaricus. Lineage (NCBI taxonomy): Eukaryota > Metazoa > Chordata > Cladistia > Polypteriformes > Polypteridae > Erpetoichthys > Erpetoichthys calabaricus. Next base: position 153,281,538 of record NC_041394.2, read on the forward strand.
GGAACAAATATATTGTGCTTAGGGAAAAGTGAAGGTGTGCTGGAGATTAAAGAGTCATGTTTTGGGAATGCATTTGATAGGATACAGGTATACTGGCAGTCGGATTAAGTTGATGGATGGATGGATGGATGGATGGATGGATGGATGGATGGATGGATGGATGGATGGATGGATGGATGAGAGCTGCACTGGAATGTCAGCAAACCTTAAAATTTTAGACAGTCAACAGGGACACGCTAACAATGGAGATGTACTAGAAGGCATGTCACAAAATGTGGCATAGAACTTAGTACACTTTTCAACATCTATGTACTGAGAAACCACCTGCTCCTCAGGGTTCTTAAAGTTTTTGAAATGGGAAATCTACATATCCATTCATCAGCTGGTTAGAACTACAGATATTGGTTTGAGACAACCATTTCTATCTTTCTTTTATAAAACAAATCTATCTATCTATCTATCTATCTATCTATCTATCTATCTATCTATCTATCTATCTATCTATCTATCTATCTATCTATCTATCTATCTATCTATCTGTTTGTCTGTCTGTCTTTATCTGCACCTAACACCTTGCAGCATTCTGGTATCTATATTTTACATTTGATTGGTTTTTCATTTTATAAAGTATGCATCTTGCTGGAAATTATCTTGATCATTATGATCGAGAGGTGATCAGAAGCCACAAATTTAACTGTTGCTCGATTTTATGGAGAGTGTTTCCTTAAGCCCACTCTTTCTACTGAGGAGTTGGAGAGGAGGTGGAACCAATCACAGCAGCAGCAGGCTCAAAGGAAATCTCCAGCCTGGGGGACACACATGCCAGACTCACACACAAGGATACATTTAGCTGACACCATAGATCACATCATAAATTGAACTTCTACATTCTGTTAACTACTTGCAGGTTGACACATAGAGGCCAAGAAATGCAGACCACTTAACCAATTTGTATCACTTTGGACACAATTTACGTTGTAAACTTCGGGTGTGTTTACGCTTCTCTCCTTCCAGACGCCTCTGTTGGGGCTACAGCAGGACCCAAACTTAAAAATCTTGCAGATTTAAGTCGGAATGTTTAGCAGAGGTGACGTTTAATTCAGCTACACGCGACGTTGACGCGGGCACCTTCTGTGTGGATACTCGCCCTTTTCGATATGAATGCTTATTTGCGCTACACTGTGGACAATTTGAGGTCCACTTTCTCACGACCTTCTTTTACATTAATATAGAAAACTAACTGCACTTACAATAAATAATTGCATTTTAATGTTTTCAGACCATCTTGATCCAATTCTGGTGCGCGGAGAGTAAATCATTAGTATATTTAAATACAACTGTGAGGGCCGATTCTGAACAAATTAGCATCATTGACAGTTGACGCAGAAAATTATTATTGCAAGAATTTGGCAAAGACGTGTAAGTCACTGGCTACACGCCAGCGTATAAAAACAGATTTAAGAAATACATAAATTATGAAAAAGAGACTTGAGTGGGTACCTATAACAGTAGCAGTATGGAATAAGAACAACTCATTCGTGTAAAATACATACATTTAAAGGTATTATTATTACATTATATGCTCTAAATGAGTTGATATCCCACACAAAGTGCGACCTCACATCGCTCCTCCGGTTTTGACGCAGTTTAGTTTTAAGGGTCGATTTGATTCGAATTTTACCTATATGGAGACTAGATACTGTCCCCTCGTGTTTGCGTAAGGCTTTTCTCCTTATATTCTTGCTTTACTCACTCATTCGAATGACGTACATGTTAGATTTGTTGACGATCTCCGACATAGGTTGGCCTGGCGTCCCGGCCTGGTTTGACAACTTATCTTTTTGACATGCTCTGGCCCCACGCGAGACTAGATTGATAAAATGATATGAATTACAAAAATGGACAGATAGATTAAGTTTCTGAAAAATGTATTTAATTCCATCCATCTCTGAGCTCATTCCGATAGAGTGTCACTTTACATTTATTAAAGGGGACATTAATGAACAGAGCTTCAAACTGTTGTTAAATGTATTAATGCATCATAATTTTTTCTTCTACTGCATCAGCATTGGTGTTTTGTAAACGCGTGAAGGTACTGAGCCACAGGCTGTTTGAAGTCGAGGAACAGGATTATAATTTTTTTTATTATTATTATTATTCTCATGGTCCATTGACAAGAGCTTCGTAGTTCTATCTAAACTGGTCAGTTCTCACTGCCTGTGTTGGAGTGTTTTAGTGAGCCTGGTGCCTAGGAAGTATTGGCATCCTGTCCGGGCTTAGCTTCTTCCTCTTATCTCAAGATATAGTATCATACTCAGCCTAACACTGAGAAACTGGATTGCTCCATAAATATTCACAGATAGTCATCATCTTCCCTATATCCAGGATTGGGCTTTTCTTATGTTGCAATTAGGTAAAAGATGTGCTAAAAATGAAATTGATTTCAAGTTCACACCCTGTGAGAGGTAAAAAAAATGAGGCCCCAAACAGACTATATCTTTTTAAATGCCACTTGCTTTTATGCAAGATCTCGCCACAATACATGCTCTTATAATTTGTTTTATTTTTTGCATCTTTACTCCGTGTGAAGTAACAGGTAACACCTGTATATTATAATAATATTCGAGTCTATTTAATAGGGTCTGAAATGCTGACTTTGATCTATAATTTACTCTAACCTAGAATATCTATTTTCATATATAAGAAAAAAGTTGTTTTACTTGAGGTGACTTGCGCTGCTCAGCACTCTTACTTCACAGTTCGAAGCGCTGCACGTATCTGCGTGGTTTTTTCTCCTGTACTCCGGTTTTCCTTTCACACCCCAAAAGTCTTGCATGTTGGGTTAAACGGAATCCCAGTTGCACACTTAGAGTGAATGTACATGAACACTGCGGGACGGGCGTCCAGTCCAAATTGGTTCTCACCTTACGCCCAGTGGTGCGCATATGCGAGCTAGAAAATGGATGGATTCAGGGACAGATCAGAGAACTTTAAGTGATATTAATCCCATGCGTCACAAATAGCGCAAGACTCCTAATAATTAAGATGCGGGCTTTTATTTCAACCGATTTTCGTGGTTAATTTCTACTTTAAATCGACTGCTCTTGTAGGGTAGCATGCTGTTTCCATCTTTAACTTCTGAACCAACCGGATAAGTTTCTTTACTTTTCAAAAGCATTGTATAGAGTATTAATGTGCCCTCTACACACGAAAAGAAATTAGTCGTCCCTTCAATTCTGCTTGTTTTTTATGTCTCAGTAACTAACAACTGCCTCAACGGTTCCTTGTACCTTGAATGTTCTCCCTGAATTCTTGGTGTGTAGTCTGCGAGTGTAAGTATACTGTTGGATGGCAAGCGCCCCGTCCAGGTTGGGTGATACCTGTGGGATAAGCCCCGCCACCATGACTCAGCCTTAGACAGGGTTCTAAAAATGCGTAAATTACTAAATGTTCATAATTAAAGCGTCTGAATCTCTTAAGACCAAAAGAAGTTACAAGACGAAATTTACGGAAAAAATGTTAATTGTAATTGAATTACAGTCAATTGAAGATAAAATATGGAGGAAAGGAAAACATTGTATGTTAAGGAGCAGAATATAAATATTCAATATTCACATCTTTGTGCGTATTTTATATATTTGCGTTTGTGCAAGTTTGTGTGTTTGTTTTTCTTAAAACAATGTTTCAATTGGGGGAATACAGAAAATAAAAGAGTATGCGTTAATAGCAAATAAACGTTTTATACGTGTCTATGACTGCACGTCGCTGAATTTAAAAGGTGAGTCAAATTGTTGAGGCTACGGATCACTGTCTAAAAGTAAGCGTAAAGTTAACTTTAAGCAATAGCAGGGATCGCAAGCTTGTAAATAAGTGCAGAATCACGATGCCATTTAGCAGGTGAAAGTCTACTTGTGTGCTGAGGTAAGAAAGCAGAAATATATAGCATGGTTCAAAATAATTGTCATGTTTTTAATTTAATGCGTTGTAAATAGTAAAGCACTTTAAAATGCAAACAAAAGATGGTACTCAAGGTCAAGTAACGAGATGAGCGCTGAAGTGCAGCGATGTCTGGTTTGATCGAGTCGGGTACTGCGCGCAGGTGATTCTGCACAACTTCGCACAGGGTATGGATTTCGCTTTATGGTCTCTTATTGGATAGTGGAGTGTACGTCCTTCCTATGTGTTGTGTGTATGTGTATGTGTGTGTGTGTGCGCGCCCCCCTCAGGGCACACCGGTTTTCCACACAAGTCCCAAAGACTCAAAAGTTAAATGACAACTCTAAACTGGCCCGATGTGACTTAGTGTGAGTGTGTGCGCCTGCGCGTGGCATGCAACCCTCTAGCGCTCAGTCCGAGCTTCACTCCAGCCATCTCCCAGCTTTCATGAACCGGATAGGGGGATTTTAAACTGGATACAGGGAAAAAAATATTGTTACGTACTCAAACAAGGTAGCTTTCTTCAGATAAATGAACTAAATATGTCAACAAGTTTGTACTATTGTCCACGGTCAGATGATCGGGCACAAACCTTTGAAATGCTAAAAAATATATTGCGTTCAAAAGCTGAGAATCAACTGTGCAAATGCATAATTTGTCAATGTCCTTTAACACCATTTGTTTTTGCCCAACGTCTTCGGCAATTTCGGTTAATTTCAGTTTACTCCAGCCTCTCAGAACTGTCACTCATAACATTGTGAGTATAAGAGGAGGGAAATAGTTAAGCTGCCTTTGGAATATTTAAAATGAAGGAGATAGATAGATAGATAGATAGATAGATAGATAGATAGATAGATAGATAGATAGATAGATAGATAGATAGATAGATATGAGTCTCTTTTGGACTTTTGTAGCATAAACAAACAACATAGCCACAACTATGTAACATACGCGAGAAAACAGGTATCGCCCCGACGGTTAGTGTTTAAATACTATTTGTATCTATGTATGCCTTTTTATCATTACTCTGTACAGCGATTTCAGTGCAGGTGACCATTGAAATAGCATTCAGTACATCTTGTAACATGTCAGCCGCGTCCACAGCTGTCCAGGATCAAATGAATACAATAACTCCCTACGACAAGGATAATAATCGAAATAATTGTGCCTTTTTGACCACGTTGTGGTGTTTTATATTCCATCTGAATTTTTTCACTGAGCAGTCAACAAAAGTACCTCTTAACTGAGGTGAATAGAGCATAACAATATATGGTCTGAAAGACGAAAATGTTCACTTTAATACAGGTAAAAGTACGTTTTGATTTCTTAAAGTTACATTTGCACACATATCCGTGATAAGTGAATTCACAAGATAATAAGCCCTACGCCGTTCACAACCGTCGTTATTATTCGGAATTGTTTCATTCTACATATCTTTCTTCCCTCCCTTGCCTGATCCACATTGCCTCCCTCACTGTTGATTTGTCATTTATGTAGCACCATGGGAAGGCAGGAGGTTCACGTGTCCAAAAAGACTGTTAAAAAGAAAAGAAAAGACGTAATACTGTTATCTCAAAGATAGTTATGTTTTTACAGTTAAACATTTATCATCTAAATACTGCGAGAATTCACGTGTATATAATACTTAAAATAACTCTTTTCATATACATTTTAATTAGTTAATTTAACTCTGTTTAAAGTGTTTATTTCAGATAATATGACTAGAGAAACTAAAAAAACTAAATAACTAAGAATATATTCTGCAAAATAAAACGTTTTGCAGAGCTTAAAAAAGCTACAATTTTATCAACCAAGATTAACTTGATTGTGCCCTTAGTCACTTTATAAAATGCACACTAAAGCAAAAGCGTGCATGTGCAGAAAAAATCTCTGGATTTTATTCGTTTGATTTGAGCGTTGTGATCATAAAAACACAGCTACATTTTTTTGAAATACTCGTTGTGTATTCTGTAAAAGAAACGTATATTCATTTTCTAACCATTTTAAAGTGAATGCTTGAAAAATATAACATTTTTAGATGTTATATGGAGTTAGTGAAGTCAGTGCGCATTTGCAAAGGAAAACGGGTAATGGTTGTTTCCATTCAGAAAAGAAAAGAACTTTTTTGCCTGTTACCTTTTCTTTTCACCACGGCATAACATGTTCCTTCTTCATCTCCTTCAAGCAACATATATCAGATATATGAATATTTGTTGCTCACGAGCACACATACACACAAGCTATACCCTATTTCTATAAAATGTTATATATACCCCATAATTGTATATAAAAAATTAGGAAAGCATGGACGTATGTTTAAAAAAAGATATGGAAAAACTGCACGTTGACCGTTCATGGTTGGTTTTAATATGTTTCGTTATGTTATAATTTTAAAATTATAAATTAACTTTCATTTACAGGATTGTAAAATAAACGGTTTTATTCAAAAATGTAAAAAATATAAACAACAAATTGGTAGTTTTAAGTACGTGAAGTGAAAAAGTGAAACAATAAAACGACAACTGATAAAAGCTCTGTCAAATCTCTAGCCTCTGAAATGTCTCTTTTCTTTAATGACAATAATACACAGCGCTGACTGACACGAGACTTGGGCCGATGTTAATTGTGGCCTCGACGTGCCTTTAGTCTCTCTCACATTTCATTTATAGGTACTGCCCATTAACGCCATTTGTATATTAGAAGAAAGTTAAACAAACTATTCAATTAGGCGAGATAAAAGGCATTAAATTTGTCTTCCAATGGTGCTGTCTTGCAATTAATCGATAAGCTTTATACAAAAAAGGGAGGCTTTAAATGTTTATTCTAAAGAAGACGCTTAAGCCCACCATTGAAACTGAGCCCCAAATTGAAGCAGTATGCTTGACTTGAAAGGAAACGCTCAATTCCATTATTCCTGTTGTATTTCAAAGTTTAAACGTAAAACGTAAATTTATCTCTTTGGAAAATGCAATGCTCAATAAGACTGATGATTAATGAATTTTGTTTAATATTGACCGATAACATTGTATCCGAATTCATATAGGCTTTCATGCGTTAGGACGTAAATTTTGTAAGGTTCCCCATTTCCCATTTTATACCAACGCGCTACACACACACACCCACACAAGATAGATAGATAGATAGATAGATAGATAGATAGATAGATAGATAGATAGATAGATAGATAGATAGATAGATAGATAGATAGATAGATAGATAGATAGATAGATAGATAGATAGATAGAAGTTTATTTGGGGGACATTTGCCTTTTTTGAGAAGCGCAATAAATAAATATAGATACATAAATATAAACCACAATGACTGAAAAGAAAGAAAACTTCTGACTTGGCATATATATAAAACGAGAGAGAGAGAGGTCTGAACAGCAAACTGATTATTTGGGTGGTCACCACCTAGTTGTTATTGTTATGTTGTTATGTTTCAGCTTAAAACTGACATGTACATTTAAAGATTTTACTTGAAAGATATTCATACGAGCAATACTTACTATTCTAAAATAACGACGTACTAATTTCTACAGAAAACAAACCGTTAATTTGTTTAAGAAATATTGTTGAAATCATCTACTATTTTTTTAAATTGTGTTATTTTGGATATGATGTGCCCTCATAAGTTTTAGCAAGCACACCCACCACAGATAGACGCACTTTCCTGCCCACATTGTACTTGAAGCCGCCGCACTGACACATACAGGTATCTTCCAGTCGTTTAGTATGTGCATGCATATTTCTATATAATCTCCCGATTTCAACATTCTGTAGCGCAATTATTTTCAACTTAACTGACCACTGAAATGCACTCTATGACCAGGTTTTATTACAGCATGTCAGAATATAATGTTAGTTGTTCACGACTGTTCAGAAAAGGATTTGATAATCAATTGTATTACTACAACGAAGATAAATGTGCTTTGCTGACTGCTGGTGGGCAGGAAGTGAAATAAATAATGAATTACAAATAACTTTCGATGTTCAACATCTACTTTTCTGAAGCCCCTTAGCCCAATACACACCTACAGACGCGTCCCTTTCCCGTGCGCGGAAACTGAACACTACAGATAAGACAGCTCGGGCTCACTCGCCGCAGGGACAATGTGCATTGAGCGGTCTCGATACTTGTTTGAAGATCTCTCGAGTTTTTGAATCCTTGCCCTGCAGGTAACGTGGACGCGCCCCGCTGCTTGCAATCATCCCTCTATTGTATGCGGTTAATTAGTATTAACTGTTCATTAACAACCGAAAACAACAGTAGCGCCTTTCCTGCGTGGTGGCTTTGTGAAGGCAAACATTGAGACTGTCTTTATATTCAATTGCATGTGATGATCAGGTCTGGTAAACCGTGATAGCCTAGTGTATATGTTTTTCAGGAGCCTAAAGGGGAGGTGCCCTGAGGCCACCGCCCACCACCTTGGGGGTGGAGACTACTGGGGTACTCTACCGGACTGTCCATTTAAACTTCTCCATAATTAGCATCCCCCTTCTTAAAGCAAACAGTTAAGTGGCCCAAACGCATACTCTTTGTGCACTCTCAACGAAAGAAAGAAAGAAAGAAAGAAAGAAAGAAAGAAAGAAAGAAAGAAAGAAAGAAAGAAAGAAAGAAAGAAAGAAAGAAAAAGAAAAATCTTTGTATTAAGGTGGACTTCCAGCAGCTCCGTGCTCAATATCGCACCTATACTCGGATTTTTTTTCTCAGACAGATCCCCAGAGACGTCCAACTTTCTGCGAGTTGATCCCCTGAGACCGAACTGAGCGCCAGTTGGCTCAACAACAGAGTGAAGGAAGGGCAGTTGTTTTTATCAGGGTCCTGAAACATCGAGTATGATGTCCTACATCAAGCAACCGCACTATGCCGTGAACGGTTTGACTCTGTCAGCACCCGGGATGGATCTACTGCACTCCGCTGTGGGATACCCAAGTAAGTATTTATTGTTTTTCCTCAGCCCCTGTTTAATATCAGATTGCGGTTTTCATTTAATTTCTCCGTTCGAATGTTTATAGACTTAATGTAAGGATAATTTTTTAATATTAGTGTACTAAAGATACATCTCACCAAGTGCTAAAGCGAAATTTGCTACAAAATGACAGATATGCGTTGAAGTTAAATGAAATAGAAACATATTCACAAATGAAAACAATACGTAAGTATATAAACGTACGATTTACGTAACTGTGGTCCATCAAGTCCTGCATGTGCTAAAATATCCCGCCTGCATCTTCGCACAGTGCTGCGCGGCAGGTGGTCGTACTTCTGTCCACCATGTGAGCCCCTTTTGCGACGCTTTATTTGTCCACTGTGTGTAGTGCTGTGCAGCAGGTGGATTCATTTTTGAACCAGACTAATACGACCTGTTTAACTGTATGTGAGACTGTCCGACATGGAGCGTCACTTGAACGATCAGCCCGGGCCCGGACGGTCTGTTTCTCTGTGTATTGCGCTCTTTGAACTTGCACACAGTACTGGCGGTTTCTAGTACAGACTTGTGCGATGTGTGGTATTGCCTGCTGTTAAGACTCCTTCCGCACTGCTTGATTGGTTTAATTCTGTGATGAGTTGTCAATGTGTGTTCATTTCTGTGACTTTTGGTACGACCTGCTCAATTATGAAAGCGGCTAATGTGGCAGATAAACGATGATATTTTTATTGATAACTGCATTGGCTTTTATTTTAATCGTTTTGCATTTCACGTCATGGGGCAAATTTCTTTGCCCTTTAGCAGTGTACCGTATTATACTGAACGTGAGACCACATGCTAAAGACCCGGAGGGAAAAAGAATTCTATTAAACATATTAATTCTTTATTGATATTAAAATACAGCATTCAGACACTCAACGGAGTGAAATTTTCTAGATTACTGAATCGGACCACAATTTACAGCAACCCCCTTATAGAGTTTATTTTGAGCTATGAAAATAAAACCAAACTTGTTGAATTATCATTTTTCCAGTCAAAAGGGCAATGTTTTTACAGTACAACAATTCGGAGAGACGTCACGTCTGATTAAAGAGTGCTCCTTGAGTGTATCACATCTATGAAAGACACATCGTCCGGCTATTCGTCGGTTTGGGCGGTGGGCACAAATGACACACGTGTCCGATTCGACCCCGTCCTTCTAGTACGTGGGAATTTCTTTCCACTCGGTACGCAGGAACTTCATGGACGCAAATTAGAACTGAACGCGGTCGATAGAGAAAAACTTTGAATTTACGGTCGTCCTGCCCACTTTTGGGGCTTCGGGTTTATATTTAATTTTAAATTGTATACTTCGAGCTGATAATATTATGATGATAGTACAGTATACGGGGGTAGTATATGTTCTGAACAGCATTGTGTACTTCCGCAATTTTACTTGGCCTCTTACTCAAAGTTGGCTGCTGGGTTTGAGAACTTATATATTAGTGTGCAAACATACCAGAAAAGGAGCAGATGCTTATTGTTTTTAAATAAAATAATTGGATGGATATAGGAGAGGATGCTTATAATAATTGACCCCCGTGACCCTGTGTTAGGATATAACGGGTTGGATAATGGATGGATGGATAGTATAAAATAAACATAAGGCTTGAAGACAGAAAACAGTACAATAGATCACTTTTATCTTCATCCTCGTTTCAGGACACTTTCTTATGCGCGATTAGAAAGTTTTTGGAGGTCTTATATGCAGATATGGTACCGTACAACCTCCTTTACAGGCTTTCAGGTTAAAAAAAGACCTGAGGATATTTTATGCACATGCAAGTCTTCATCCACACCTTTTAAAAGCATATTTAAATTCATATTTGAATGTATCGTCTATAAAATACATATGCTATCAGGTAATCAAAGAGCAGAACTTTCTCGTGTCCTATACCTGCTCCTTTTTCTTGTCATATTATATTAGATGTCTAATTAACAAGCAATAGTTTTGGAATCTGGTGTAATGTTCTGATTATGAAGAACTAGAGTTTGATCAAATAATCTTCAGAAAATCGAAAATGGAAAGCTCAGAAACTGACAACCCCCCACCCTCCTTTTTTTTTCTTTTTATTCTTTAGCCACACCTCGTAAGCAGCGTCGAGAGAGAACGACGTTTACTCGCGCGCAACTGGACATTCTGGAGGCGCTCTTTGCCAAAACGCGCTACCCGGACATCTTTATGCGAGAGGAGGTGGCACTGAAGATTAACCTGCCGGAGTCTCGAGTGCAGGTAAGCTGAAATGTCTCGGGGTGCAGAGGCGCAGCAAGGGCATAGAAATGTGTTTGGAGGGCAAGAAATGTTCAAAAGCGTATGGGGGAAAATCCGCTACTTTATTGCAAGAATTTAATTTCAGACCATTTCTTAACACCATTTGAATGGTTTGTTTAAAACCGGGTGCACTGATTCACATATCTCCATTGTTTTTTGTGGTCTATCTATCTATCTATCTATCTATCTATCTATCTATCTATCTATCTATCTATCTATCTATCTATCTATCTATCTATCTATCTATCTATCTATCTATCTATCTATCTATCTATCTATCTATCTATCTATCTATCTATCTATCTATCTATCTATCTATCTATCTATCTTTCTTAACCCCCAGCCCCTTTTGTGATCTTAAGTTTTTTTTTTGGTTCATCTTTATCTATAAACTAAACAAATGGCCATGATGGACCACATCAGGCCATTTCAGAGTGGCCAATTAACTTAACCCTTTCATCTTTGGGACATGAGTAAAAAAAAACAAAAAAAAACAGGGCACCCATTAAAATTAAAATAAAACTACTGGGTGAGTTGACCAGAAGCTGAACCCAATCAAACTTCAGTACCTAGAAAAAAGCCACAAGTGTAAGCAGAGAATGTTTAAAGTGGATATGTGGGCCATGAGTTTAACACATTTTAAGTGGAGGACCTGGCAAGAACCCCTTTGAGTACAGGCAGTGCATATGTAAACCACACAGATGGTGACTGGGCCGGAATCTTCACTACCTGGAAAAATATGCAACACTTGTTCAAATAGAGAGCAACATAAACTGCAAAAACGGTAAATGGGTCAGAATTTTATGCTAATTTAAAGCACACTACAGAGATATCACATACAAATGACTGGGCAGAATTTGAACCTGATCTGCTGGAGTGTAGAGGCACACACATTCATCACTACACCACCATCCCATCTCAAACACAGTCAAGTAATGAAGATCACATTGGATTAGCAATTACAGCTGGCAAAATGCCACCCTTGCTGTACTTTGTTGGTGTTCTTTTGATATATACAAAGATGAGGAAGGTCTGTATCCCCCTTTTTGTTGTAATAATTATCACTATGAAGTTGGTCAGTTTACTAACACTGAAGCATTCCAGTTGAATTCAAGTCAGGTTATTTTTGTATAGCACTGATAACTGAGTACTAAACTCATTTCAGTTAGCTAGAAAACACATAGGAGATGTGAAAGGAGATTCTCCTCAGGCAAAGTGAAATATCATTATTGTGAACCAAATATGAAAAGGTTAAGATCCATCCAGCCACCTTCTTATGTTACTTTTTCATTATAAGAATGTGAGAACCCAAGTATGCACAAGACAAGAACAAAAACAAAAACACAATCACTTATTGTTTTAAAGGTGCCAGTCATCTTAAACTGAGGCTATGTCCAAACTACTACATTTTCATTTAAAAACAGTTTTTCTTTTTTTTAAATGAAAATGAACTATATCCATACTAGCGTTTTCACATCATTTAACAAAGTATTTCTGTGCATATAAAAACAACTGAAAATAAAGTATACCTACAGTGAGCAAGCGTGCATCGGCGGAAAAGTCCTTGAAAGGCTTGGTGACACCAGCAGCGTTTGGATTTATTGCAAAACTGCAGTGACTAGTAAATGAATTGCTTTACTGCAAAAAACACAGTTTCAATGCATACAAGATAAGCAACACAAGAAGCTTCATGGAAAGCAACTTTTCTCTGTCCTGCTATGTTGGAGTATGGTTTTCTTCAATGAAGTGTGACTATACAGGGAATAAGACATTGTAATGAGGAGGATCCAACCAGGGAAAGACTATGTAATAAAATAAACCGGAGCACATTTAGAGTCCACGTTTTCAACCATCCACATTACAACACTGGAAAGCATTTTTTGAAAAGTCTCAGTTTTTGGGGCTGGAAAGCTCCAGGGTATTGTGGAAGAAAGGCAAAAACAGAAAGTAATGTCTGCTGTAGTGTCTTTTGTGTGGAGGATGAAGCTGCAGTATTTTGAGAGAGCCAGTCGGAACATGAGGTGACCATGTAAACTCTACATAGTGACAGGCCAAGAACTAAAACCACTAGTCAAGTACTCCCTTATTCAACCCTATAATAATAATAAATAATAATAATAATAATAATTTATTATTATTATTATCATTGCTATTATCTTGCTTCATTCTAATCTAATTAAAGAGTGAAGCATTAATTTGGTGCCCTCAGATGGTAAGTGGTAATAGGAAGTGTCTTATGACACAAAATGTGGGGCTTGACGCTATATGTAGATGATACCTGATTTAAAAAATCAAAAGAGTGACTATAAATTACTTTATATCTGAGTGAGGGAAAGGAAGTAAAAATGCTGAGTGATTCCTGATTTACTAAAATGAACACTACATCCTAAGCATAACCTGGAATTTTGTTTTGCTAGGTTAAGGCACTATTTGGATATTTTGTGCAATGTTCTAATGAGGTCCTGCTCCCTATCCCAGTTTTTCAACCCCATTGCACTCTGGTGTCTCTTCTAAACTCTAATATGAGGCTTCTCTCATTTTCTGTCAGGTTTGGTTTAAAAACCGTCGAGCCAAGTGCCGTCAGCAGCAGCAACAAAGCAGTGGCCAAAGCAAACCTCGGCCAACTAAGAAGAAGACATCGCCTGCCAGAGAAACCAGCTCTGAGACAAGCACAAATGGGCAATACAGTCCTCCACCCCCAGCAGGCACCTCAGTTACCCCAAGCTCCACCACCAATGCCACGGTGTCCATCTGGAGCCCTGCTTCCATCTCTCCAATCCCCGACCCACTGTCTGCTTCCACAACTCCATGTATGCAACGCTCTACTGCCTACCCAATGACCTACAGCCAGGCACCTGCTTACAGCCAGAGCTACGCAAGCTCCACATCGTATTTCAGTGGCCTCGATTGCAGCTCGTACCTCTCCCCCATGCACCCGCAGCTCTCTGCACCAGGGGCAACCCTCAGCCCAATCACTACTCCAACCATGGGCAGCCACCTGAGCCAATCCCCAGCATCTCTGTCCACCCAAGGCTATGGCACTGCTGGCCTTGGCTTCAGTTCAGTGGACTGCCTGGATTACAAGGACCAGTCAGCCTCCTGGAAGCTGAACTTCAATGCCACTGATTGCCTGGATTACAAAGACCAGAATTCGTGGAAGTTCCAAGTTTTGTAGAAGGAAATGCTAATACTGACCACCAGTGAATGCCATGCTTTAGTGCCCCTCTCTGGTTTGGTGGACTGGACCATGAAAAAAAAAAGATGTCAAAATGAAAATATTAGATAACGGTTTGTGAGAGTGGAAGTGATCAATGCTGATAGAATGGACTTTCTTCTGGAGAGAGAGAGAGTTTGATTAAACTTTGGGGAAGTTGCTTGGATTTTTATCTGAACTTATTTCAAAGATTCTAATTTGGCAAAAAAAAAAAAACAACATTAAAAAAGGTTAGGGTGAGGCCATCCTGTGAACTGCAAGGCAACCTATTCATCCTGACAAGACCCTGGTGGTTACCTGAGCACAAGGCCACAAGCCCACCACAGCAATGAAGAACTCTCACAATGGAAGATATCACCCCAGCTTTCTCAGCTCTCTCAAGCAGTGGCTCAAGGAGTGTTTGCTTCCCCTCAGCCTGTCTGCTCCTACATTATCACTCCAGGACCCCAGGATGTGTGATGCGGCCCCCTGAGTCCAGAGGCGAAGGCCCATCTTCTCCTGTGCCAGAAAGGTCCTTAAGACCTCTCTCTATATGCCTGACCGTGGTAACCCTGACACGCCATGTTTCGCACATTCTGTAAAAGTAGACCTTTATATGTGTGGCAAATGTAATGATTATCAAAAATGTTAATATTACTTGTTAAAGTCTAGATTTTAAGTTATTTCATGTTTCCTTAAATGTGAGTCTTAAAGCGAATCTTGTGATGACCACTGAAGGATCTGTAAATAGCGAATCATTACTTGAACTGCAATAAGGCAACAAGTCTCAGAGCCATATGGCTGGACTCTCAAATAAATTATACCTGAAAATATTTTTAGAAGATGCCAATAATTATTATTTTTTTGAACATTTTAAAAGCTCAGGGGTTAAAAAAAAAAGTAATTAATCAGTCTGTGGGAGTGAACCGTCGCCTTTGTTTTGTTTTGTTGTAGCGCCATCCTTCTTGCCTGTGAAATTTAAAATTTAGGACCAATGCTGATTTCTAAACATTATTAAAAGAAACAGAAAAACTGTGACTCACTGTCGTTAATAAACCCCCCGGTGCGCCTTGCGGGGTCTCACCTGGGCAATGGTGCACAACTCCAGAATCATCATAGCCACACTGCCACCAAACTATGGTATGAAGCACGCCAAGCAAAGGAGAAAAGAGGAAGGAAAGAGAAGGCATGTAAGAAAATGTGGACATCTCGTCTGGTGTACGGAGTCTTGGTTATTACCTTCACTGCAAAATATTAGGATTTTCTGGCCATGGAGATATCCATTGAGACATCATGCTTCAGCTTTAATGCTGTAGAGTGCTAGTGTTACCTTTCAGATCCTTTACAACTCCTTCCCTATCGATAGAGTCTCCATGATGATAATGCTTATAGAAGGTCAAGAAATAGTTAATGATAATAGGTATAAGCAGATATTTACATAGATAATAATAATTATAAAAAAGTAATACATTGAAGCAGATGGTAAAGTCATTACACAAGAAGAACGTATTTAAATAAATGTGCAAAGATAAAGTACAATAGGACATTGTGCTTCAGTTTCACTGCTCTTAGATTGCTTGTGTTAAGTTCACACGGCATTTACAGCTCCTTCCCCACCCATTTAGCTACCATGATGATGCTGCTTGTGGAAGGTCAAGAAACAACCAAAACTAGCGATCTCTCCTTTACATAGATGAACTGTCTCCTGCCTTTCCACAAGAATAGCGGTGCTCCCATATCACAAACAGTCTCACATCCCACATCAAGACTAGCTTCCACTCATAATGAATAGACTTTTTCCTTGATATTCTTCAAACTAGTGGTCCTCCTTTAAAGGGATCTCCTCATTCCCTACAGTAATAGAAGTCTTCTCCTGCCATGGATGAATTGTCACTCCATTCCCCACCAGACCTGCAGTCTCTCTCTTTTGTTAAACCAGTGTTTTCTCATTCATTTCTAGAAAAGTAGCTGTCCTTTTTCACCATGGATACACCTGCCTCTTCATTCTTCATTATTCTGGTGATCCACTCACTGCGATGAATGTACTGTTTTCTCAACTCCATATCAGAATGACAGTCCCTTCTCCACAAGAATAAACTCTTCACAGTGATAGCTTATGACAATCAGTTTTGTCCCTTTATCCTATTACACTTGTCCTCAAGCAGTTAGCAGACTGATGTGACTCGATTATGTTGACCTCTTTTGTAAGTCACTTTGGATAAAAGCATCTACTAGGCAAATAAATGAAAATAGCAGCATCTTCTCACCACCGATTACTATCTCCTGATTTTTCAGTAGTATAGTGGTCCCTCTTTATCATGGACTAATCAACTACTAATGCACCAGTTGATTAGAAGTCTGTCCACCAGAATAGAAGTCTCTCCTCACTATCCATAAATTTTCTGCTGAAATAGTGGTCCGTCTTCACCACTGACTAAACTCCCCCTTATTCCCCACAGAACAGGAGTACCACAATGTATGAATTCTTTTTCATTCCCTGACAGAAATGTGGTCTGCCTTAACCAAGGATGAACTGCTTCCATTTTCCCAACTAGATTCCCCTCCCTCCTGGCCATGTATGAAGTGTCTCCATACTCTCTGTCTCTCTCTTTCTACATCTATTGCTGCCTGGCAACTTTGAAAAAAGGAGTTATTTGACCTAAAAGTGAATCACCCTTCAGTGAGAGTGTCCATTTGCTTTTCTGTCCCATACTGTTGTCATTCTAGAAACCATCCTAAAGGTGCCCTTCCCATCCATTTTGCTTCTAACTATTGTCTGCTTTACTCCATTCAGATTGTCTGTGCTCATCCAAACTGGAATGCCCAAATCTCCCTCTGGCACAGCGTTCTGAAGTTCCCAAGAGAGACCAAGGGCCTCATGTATAAATGTTGCGTACTCCCGTTTCCACGCTTACATCGTGATGCATAAAAACTAAACTTGCCGTAAAGCCGCACATATTTTCACACCAGCTCGGTTTTGTAAACTGGTGGCACCCAGAGTCAAAGCAGAGCTTTTGTTCCCGTGTGATTTCCCTTTCTTTTTTTTAGATCCACATCCCTGACACGGCTTTATCAAATACACTGAAATTAATCGCATATTGTTTATTAGCTTAAGGCATCTGATTGTAATTAACCTGTAACAATATAATGGTCCACGGAATGGCCAATCTATTCCAAATACCATAGCTACTTTAGCGTTGTTACTCTGAAGTATTTATCCCACTGTATTTGAGTATGGAATCACAGCTCTACAGCATCTGATTGGAAAGAGAATTATCGGTATATAGCGTCAAGCACACGCTGCCTCAGCCATGCTGTCTATTTGAACTGCTCTCATATGACAAACGCTTCAGAACCTTTCCTGTACTGACCTCGTGGTTCAGAAACAGTTTCATCCCAAGAACTATAAACACAATCAATCAGTCCATCAAGTGCTCCTTGTAGAACTGTTTGTACTTATAAGTACAATCACCTCACTGTAAACTTGCGATACAGTTATAATATTGCACAACCTGCGCCACTTTATAAAGCGCATATTTACATATGATGACAATATCATTTTTAAGATTAAATGCAGCAAAATATGTTTATTACATTATACAGATAAAATATTAACATCATTTAAATAATCTATATTAATAATTAAACGTGAGGACACGGTGCCGCAGTGCTAACAAGGAGCTGGCGCTCCATGCACGGATTGTTCCTGCCTCGCACTGTATTCTTGCTGGGACTGGCGCGATACTGGAAGGATAGGTGGATAGAATAATTAAACATGTACTACGAAGTGTGAAAGCTGCTATATAAGCACCCGACCCGGCACAAAGTGACAGTGAGGCATGCGTAAAAATAAAACACAAATTTATTTTTCTTCACCTGTGGGCGCACGTCTTTCCTGTGTCCCACAGGCAGTACACAGTCCCAAGCACAGCACACACAAAAACACCAAAAAACTAAAGTGTTGTCCTCCACTCCTCCTAGGCAGCTTCGTCCTCCTCCTCCCGACTCTCGCTACTGAGTGGTGGTTGCTGGCTCATTTTATTAGGCACCCAGAAGTACCCCAAGTGCTTGATTGCCGACACCCAGCTGCACTTCCGGGTGTGGCGAAATAACTGCCCAGAAGGGCTCAGCAGCTCCCACTGCAGCACCCCCTGGCGGCACCTGCGGAGCCTATAAGTGCTGCACCAAACTCCATCTCCCATGAAGCCCTGTGGGAGTCCGAGGCAACACTGCAACCCAGGGAGGCTGCCAATTAGCGTCCAGGGGGAGGTATTGGGTCTCTCATGCTTGCTCCCCCGGAACATATCCTGCAGGGGTGTCACAGCCGGGCATGGACCCGGCCATCTGCCACAGAAGATATTTCAATGTTCCTAAAAGTTTTGAAGAATCGGCGTTCTAAGCTTACAGATGGCTTGACGTCTATTACAGAGCTGATTGTGTGGCGATTGGGTACTTGGAGAAAGAAAAGGAAGGACAGGAATCGGGGTTCATTACCGTACGTTTGAAAGAGACAGTACTGCTGCAGTAAATTATTTCATCAAAGATTCGTACACGGCGCAGCAAGCATGTTGTGTGAGGCAGGAACAATCTCTGGATGGGACGCCAGCTTGTCACTATCACTGCACCACCGTGTTCCCATGTTTAATACATGCTTTATCTCCTATCATCATGAAAATTATATCAAGTATACTTCTCAGTATTTAAATTATTCAGAGAGCTATAATATCACGAATGTAGTGGATTCTGTGTCTTGTCGGAGGAAGAGATAGCCCGTTTAAGAAACACGTAGTGATTCACACACATAGAGCACATAGAAGATCAACTATGAAACAAAGCATTTAACGTGCTACTTTAGTTACGATAGGATTCGAGAAACAAGTAAATTAAACGATTTTATGATGAAGTTTATGATGTTCTATGTGATTAAAGTGGAAATTTCGGGATTACAGTTCCGTGCTTTTTTCCCCATAGTGTGCCTATTTTTTTTTTCTCTGTACCCTAATAAGCTTTCATATGACACTCAGAAGGTGGGCTATGACTCACCTTTTGACGGCGACTTTGATATCTGACAACTTCTTTTTTATTTCAGGCACTGTGCGAATTTGTGAACTTGAGCTTTCAAGTTTCTCCGACACTCTGTGTTACTCAATCAACTTCTTTTTGTTGTTTATATCACTGTTTAAACCAACAAATGGTACGTTTTTCCTTGCCTCCACTTGGTATTTGCTGAAATTCTGCTATTTTCCCCCGTGCTTTTGCCATAGCCTTTTCATAGAACGTCGAGCTTAAGGGCTATTTATACTGATTTGCATATTCAAACAGGCGTAATTCTGGGAGGAGTTGAGGAGTGGCAGCAGGCGCGTGCACAAGCGTTACTTTTCACGCAGACTGGGATTTATGTAGCAGAAGAACATGAAAGTTGGCATTCGCATAGATTCATGCATCTGGATTTTTTTGTGCACACGCACATTTCTGCTTTTGTCCATACGCCATTTTTTAGTGTGAATTCTATGCATGGCGTTATGCATGAGACCCCAGGTTGCCTGTTCAGTCCCTGCCTCTCGTTCATTGGCCAAGTTTGAGTTACACTATACTGTTGATTAGATTAGATTATCCTTGATCTGTCCGAGAGGGGAAATTAAAATTTAGCTGAAGCTCCAAAATAAATAAATATGATAAAAACAAACAACCCCCTCCAAACACACATGAACCCTTTTGGCTTGTATAATAAAAAGCTGCTACTGTCAATAGAGGCTTATAGTTGGCAGTAAAATTAGGTCAGACCGGCTAGGATTGGGCCACAGGTTTATATTTAAAGCATTAATATTTGAATAGAGCAGAGTCCATGAAAGGAACATGCCTAATACTTGTAGGCCTTGATTGCTTCCTTGATGTTACCAGCATTCAGAATGACTCATCATTACGACATCAGTACAGAGTGAAGCATTTCTGTTGCTGAGTCAGCCAGGATGACGCAACTTACTTTCCTGGGCAGTGACATGGACAAATTCAGTCTGCATTTCAGTGTCTTGATCACATATTTTTGTTTTATTTGTACTGTACTCCCTTTTTCACCATTGCACATTCACAAAAATCTCCGTTCCCCCTCCTGCGATTTCCACTCAGCATTAAAATAGCATCTGAAATAAGATGAGTCAGCAGGTTCTCTGCAGCACCCAAAATATCACAGAACCTGAGCTCGTCATAACTCACATACTTTAATCCTCGCTCCAGATCTTCAACTCTTCCATCTGCAGATAAGCTTGTAACTTTTTGTCCTTGCTCTGAGTGTTCACCCTTTTTTATTTATGGACGAGCTTCTCTTCCAACAAGGCGTAACGGTGGGACTGTTTAGGTGGCGGTGATCGCAGTGTTACCAGGTGGATATCAGGTGAAGGTTTTAAAACATTCCACTTTACATGTTTATTTAGAGTCTTTTATATTCTCAGGTGGTATAGATGTAGGTGGCCATCAGATGTTCTACGCTTACTGTGTGACATTTCTCAAGTTCTCAGCTTGTTTGAGAGGCAGTCTGGGGTGGCCGGTGCAGAGGCTTCTGTTGATAGTTTAAAACTTCATTCAACAAACCAGAGGCCAAATCTTTCAATTTTGTAATAAATAACATTACTTACATTAAAACCCTTAATAATTCAAAATACATTTTAAAAAGAGAGAGAGAAGGAGAGGCTCGGTAAAGGCTGCCTCATGGTGCGACAACCAGAAGAAAAAAAAAAAATAAAGCAAAGCATAAGAGTTTACTATACAGCTTATTAGGGGTGTTCACCAGTCAATTCCCATTTGCCCTCATAATAGCTTTCATTTGTTTTGACATGGAGCCAACATAATGTTGAATGTGAGCACTGAATTCCAGGCAGATACTGTAAATGAGTCCAATGTGTTCCATGCTTAGTGTCAATTGTCTGATTTCTACTCTGAGTGACAGTTCTTCAGGGACGGACATTGACAGCGTGGTACTTGTTACAGACCCCACAAGTGGGCCACAGCAACAAAAATGACAAAGTAACCAATCCCAAAGTGTACATGAACTTTGCCTCAACCAGAGGATGAGCTATGTTAACCAGGTCTGGAACTACGCTCCACTGGCCTTCAATGATGATGTAATCCATGTCTTGGATCCTGAAGTGTTCTGTCTGTGGAATAGGTAAAGTGGAGCAGTAATGAGAGCACACTGCTTTCAGTCCGTTGTCCATGTTGCGTCTGAGGGGCGGGCAGAAGTTCGCCCCTTTACTGCAACCCTCACAGAACCACTTCAGTGTGAAACACATTCCTTCTGATTACTGCTCCATTCCATAGTTAATTTGCACAGTCCACTATACAACAGGAACCCATTGTTGCCCAAAAAGCATCACTGCTATCTGTGATTTATTACATCAATAAAAAAAAACTATTGTGGCCACTCTTTTTTTTTTTGAGTGCACCACATACATTCTAGTTCAAGTGATATTGAGGCACATGGAGGTGATGATTCTGAATAAATGGCAAACTCTTACACCACTTGTGTATATGTGTGGTGTAACAAACGCTTTGGGCAATTTTCAAGGCCGCTATTCACTGATCTTCAAGGTGAAGGGCTGGATTATCATGTAGAAATGATAATTTACAAAATTTCAGTCTGTTCATAAGTGATGACTGTTAGATAGAATTGTGACTGAGCCCATCTCATTCAGCGCCGGACATGGAAACCCAATTCCTGGGTGCTCTTGTGGTCTGATGTCAGTTACAGTGGTGTAGCTAGGGGCGGGCAGAGGGGGCGGTTTGCCCCGGGCGGCATATTTTTGTGGGCGGCATTATTGGCCAAAAGGCTCAGAACACTTCACGTGTAAGCAGCAGGGTTCGGAAAAATATCACTCATGAATGAAAAAAAGTCAAATTCTCTGATTTTCATCCACAAATGCTTCAAAAATCATTTTCAGACGGTCCTTCTGTGACAGCATCAGACACGGCAGTTGAAATTTATGTGGCAATAACAAAAATAAACAGAAAGATTACACCGATAATAATTTCTAGGAAGATAAACAACTAATTCACAATGTACACCACATCGGTTCTGGTTTTCGCAGCGTAATTATATTAAACTAATAATCAGAACACGGCTTATCAGTGCATCTATACTATATTCTTGTCTAGTTGATGCTTATAAATAATTATATGTGAAAAAAATATTGCTATTTCTCTGTATATAAATAAATCTATGCTGAATGTATCTTAATTTTTCTCTATACGTCATTTTAATTTTCTATTTAAATAGGTTAACATATTCAGATACGGCAGCATGGTGGCACAGTGGTAGCGCTGCTGCCTCGCAGTTAGGAGACCCGGGTTCGCTTCCCGGGTCCTCCCTGCATGGAGTTTGCATGTTCTCCCCGTGTCTGCGTGGGTTTCCTCCGGGCGCTCCAGTTTCCTCCCACAATCCAAAGACATGCAGGTTAGGTGGATTGGTGATTCTGCATTGGCCCTAGTGTGTGCTTGGTGTGTGGGTGTGTTTGTGTGTGTCCTGCGGTGGGTTGGCACCCTGCCTGGGATTGGTTCCTGCTAGTGCCCTGTGTTGGCTGGGATTGGCTCCAGCAGACCCCCGTGACCCTGTGTTCGGATTCAGCGGGTTGGAAAATGGATGAATGGATGGATATTCAGATATGTTGGAGGGTGGAAAATTGAAGCCTTGCCCTGCCCTGAGTGGTGCGAACTTGAGCTATGCCACTGGTCAGTTATGGTGGGTTGCTGGCTTTCTTTGCACTTATTGCATAACAGTAACGGCACACTGCACAATAACGTGGTCAATACATTTGACTTGAGCATTCATAGTTTTCATACTCTTTCTCTGTACATTTAGCATTCGTTTGCTCAGATGTTGATGTGCTTGCTGCTTCCTGAGCAGCTCTTCTTTTCTCCAACCTAGCGGCTCACTTCTTCTCTTCTTTCATCAGCATCTTTTTGTGTTAAAACTGATTAAGTCAGAGTTTGGGTTGCAATTACTTAATATGTTTTCCTTGATTTTTCACTTAAGCTGATTTAAGGTATGAAGAGATAGGGGAAGTGATGGCGAAGGTAGTAGGGAATGAGAACGGCGCATGTGCGCTGCACATCCGCCTGCAGGCTGCTGCCGAGAGTTGATTCTACAATAAAATAAAATAAAAATAAAAAGAGGAATAATCTTGAAGGTCAATCATCACCCCGAAAGCGGATAGTAGATGTCACATCGTATATGTGCACCAAATTTCAGGTCAATAGTCCAAATGGTTTGCGAGCTACGGGTGATTTAAAATCCTGGTTAGACAAACGGACAGCCACGGTATCGTATTATATAAGAAGATAATTCAAAAGATTGACACTGAAATATTGTGAACACTGTGAAACAAACTATGGACTATTCAGGATATGGATCACGAGTAAAAAACATAGTTTCAGATGCTTTGCGGACAACTTGAATGTTACTGTGCACAGTAGTGGGAATTCCCTTTTGAAAATAAAGTCATTCTCCACATTTGACCTACCCAAGCAGATTGCCGTTGGTTCACAAAGGTCGTTTCACAATGAAGTGATACAAACTGCACCTCATACTGTCACTCAGACGACCGAACATCTGTAGAACGAACAACTGGTAAAGTTTATTGGCAGCTGGACAAAAGTATGAAAACTGGTGACAAACTTAAACTGTTGATGTTTATTTATTCATGTGATGAGGAGAGACAATGAATGTGTAGGTAAAAGAGTGATGGGAATTGAAGTACAGGGGAAGAGAAAGGAAAAGAGGCCAACACATAGGTGGATGGATAAAGTAATAGAAGATCTGAAGGAAAAGGGGTGACTGGTGATGAGATGCAGGAAACAAGCTGTTTGGAGAAGGCTAATTAAGCACATCGACCCCTAATAGAAGTGGGAAAAGATGAAGAGGTAAAAGAAGAAGAAGACATGGCAGACTCTGCTCTGATGGTCATCAAGTATAATTCTAAACTTTCACACTTCACACTCTCTCCTTGTCCCCAGCACTCATAATCTGCAGGTTTTACTGCTGTCCATACACCTCTGTCATACTCTTGCACTACTTGCTCTTCATGTGTAGTGACTATTCAAGTTTAGGCAACTCCTACGCTTTGACACTACATCATACTACTTATCCATGGTTCCCTCAGAATACCTAAGTGGGGCCCGACCAATGTTTCAAGACCTCTGCCACTCGAAAATCATCAACAGCCAGCATTGTTGAAACCCAACTGAATGGACCAAAAGACCCAAGGATTTTGGTCATTGAGAATCAATAGGAAACAGGGTTCACCACAGCAAGTAATATTTCTAATGTCTTTCAGTGTTCCGCATCTCTGATTCTTGGTCATGTGCTCCAAACTCCATTTATGAGCTGTATATTCTGAGAAAGGCCTCTGGCCATCCGTCTGTCTGTCACAATTCTAATTTGCCTCTTTCTGTACTACCGTTCCACTTGGCTCTCAGTGTACTAATTGAAGCCCATCTCATTTCACTCAAGTTGTATCAGCATCTGTTCCGCTCATCAGTTGATTTGTTTCTAAGCACTGCATAACAATTCAGTTTTTCTTTTTTGGGTCATGACTCATCATTTATAGACTTTGTGTTGTAACTTGCAGGAGGTGTAGCCATGCCCCAAACTCCAGACACAATTGCACAATGCCAAGTCCCAGGTACAAATAATAGTTTATTTAACAATAATAATTATAATACATTTCATTGTAATAATGCCTTTCCCATGCTCAAGGCACTTGTAAGGAAATACCGCTCAACAGGCTTCTTTTCACAACAGAACAGTCTATAATTTTGTGTTTCCCCCTTCCTTCCATTCTTCTCTACATGCCTTGTCCGCCTCCTCCTGCCTCCAGCTCCACGGAATATGCAGAACGGCTCCTTTGATATCAATCCTGGGAGCACTTCTGGGATCGGTGTGATCTCCTTGAACAACAGCTCTACACCTGGTGGACCCCAAGAATCCCAGCAGGGCTGCCCACCGGGACTAGAGCTCTAAGGTTATCCTGCAAGTGTAAAAGTGGGAGACAAAATGCTGCCACAATGTGTATTGGAGGATATCTGTCCACATGTGGACACTTCCCTTCTGACCATCCAACCCAACTGAGCAGTCCATCCATCCCTGACCTTCTATTATAAAAGTGTCCCACCCGGGTAAGGAGCCACCCATATTCAGTAGAAAAACACAAGCACGACTAGCATTTCTTATATACTCACATTGCCATGTCTAGTGTCTCCCAAAATGCCATGTTCAAAACAATTTTTAGCTTTCATCACATTTATGGACTGCACTTATGACACTGTCACTGACTGAGTAACCAGATTCATAGGAAACATTTGATTAAGAAAGTCACCATTCAGTGTTACTATATAAAATAATTATTTGTTCTCAGTCTTCTGCATTTATGTTCTGCAGTACTGTTTTGTCCATTGAAGCTTGGGCCTTTAAACTATTTGATCTTCCTTAGCATATCATTCATTTTCTCCACTCCCTTAGTTTACGTTCTATAGTCTGACTTTGACTATAACGCCCAGATCCCTCTTGATCATGCTGCTTGCCTTTTCCTTTTTCTCAATCAGTCCCCTCTTTCTGCTCAGCAGACTGAACGGCTGTCTCCTCCACTCTGTCGTGCACATTTAATTTCCATACCCTGTTCTTTTTCTTTCTGGATTGTGTGACATCCTTCACTGGTCTGATCTCTTCTGCCCATCTCTTACTATCTCTGAACATTCATGTATTAATTTACAGCAAATTTGGAGTTGATGATCAGCCTGACAACAGGTATCTGAAACGTAGCAGGAAACCCGTCTCCACCATATGAAACCCGCATGCATATGAAGGGACCGTGGAAATGTCACATTGGTCATCACCAGCCTGGCCTGAATTGGCAGTAAAGTGGCCAATTCACACTTGTATATTAATTTTTCACATTACAAAAATGCCAAAAAAAAATGTAAGAAAATAGGAGAAAAATAATGGAAACATTTAAACATTAACATCCTGATGTTTGACTGTTCCTTTGTGTTTTGATGCTTTTTTTTCAAAATTATTGAAACCCATTTTGTTACTTTTGGTTGTTTTTAGTTTAGCTTTTGCATTTTTTGCATTTTTATATGGAGCTAGGAGCATTCAATCACCATGATGCTCCTATAAAAGATGGTGGCCACGGCTTCAAACATCCGTGTATTGGGTTTGATTTCTACACAACAGCTTCTTTTAGCATAAATGACAAGTATCAACAAAATGTAGTGCCTGATGTGGACAAAAAAAGTGCTGGTACTTTCAGTTTTTGTTAGCTTCTTGGTTCCCCTCAATATGTCTTAATCAAGTTTCTTTGGAGTTTTAAGTACGATGATATTTGTAAAACAGGGTTGGGGTGGGATGGGGTCAGTGACTTGGACTTTCAAGTGGGAAGATCCAGTACACTGCGTCAAAAATGGAACAGTGGTGTACACTGGTCCACTTCAAGCCATGGTGTAAGGCAGGGCCAGATTAGGACCTTTAGAGGCCCTAAGCACTTAAAAGATTTTGGTGCCCCCATATACAATATATGAGCTGTACTCACTCTCAGTGGACAACTGAACTGGACATCTGACATGACCACGACCAAACAAGAACAATCACGTGAACCATGGTGAACCATGTGGTAGTTACTAGATTCTAATTTTATTGTATTGTATGTTGTGATGAAATAAACGAGTCACAAAGTCTTGCAAAGAGTTGGGGGAATGACCCCGTATAATGTCCTGGACAAAAGAATGGCAAAAAGGATCAAAAGTAATAACATTTGACAGATGAGGTTTGAATACATTGGGTTTTTATACAAAATGGTGGCAGGAAATGAGGTTGACAGGAAATTACATCACAAGCAAATGGCCGGAAGTGACGTTGTTATGGCGGACGGAAAGTGACATTATCTCTATGAGCCAAAAAGTGACGTCATCATGGAGGGGCCTGGAAAGTGACGTCATCATGGTGGAGCTGGGAGTGGTGTCATCAAGAGGAGCCGGAAGTAACATCATCTCAGGAGTGCCGGAAGTGATGTCATCGCTAGAATAAGGAGCCGGGATTATTGAGTGGAAGCCATTTTGAGTGACCGGAAATATGGATGGTGAGTTATTGTTTATCTTATTGTTGTTGATGAAGAGGGAGAGGCATTAGTACATTCAATCAACCCTTTATCCTTTGTAGTATCACTCACCTTAGGGCTTGGTGGCTGCCTCCTTAGCGCATGTGTGTGACAAAGTATATATAGGCATGCAATTTTTTTATTTAATGTGGGGGGCCCCTTTTTGCGTAAACTGCTTCAGCGGCACCATACCGTCCATGGTAAATCTGGCAATGGAACATTTATGTGGTGCCCCCCCAACTTCCCTTGATGCCCTAAGTATGTACTTATTTTGCTTAATAGTTAATCCAGTCCTGCTGTAAGGATCTTTTGCAATATTTTCTTTGACTTTGTCTGTGGTTTTGTGAACTGGCTTTGGTGAATGATTTCTCTTTGTTATTTTTAGGTTTAAGGTTCTTCCATCCATTTTCAAATCCCACTGGATTTTAGGGTCCTGCCTGATTTAACATTGTGCACCAGCTGCTAACTTTTGTTGGATCTACTGCTCCCTGGGTTGCACATCCACCATCTCTGTGTGTGGGCAGGCCTTTCTCACTTTCATGCTTCTTAGAAACAGAGGGAGCCAATTCCAAGAAAAACTCTAGTTTCTGGTTTCTTATTTAATATTCCTTTTCCTGGTCAATATCTCCAACTTGATCTTGTGTAGATCATAACACTTGGTGTGCGGTGTACCCTCGTGTTATCAGCAGTCAGGATGTCTAGTGTGTCCAACTCTTCTCTAGATGTCCCATCTCCTGGCACTGCCCTTGGTCTGAACTGCATGTGCCTTGAGCATGGGAAAGGCGCTATATAAATAAAATGTATTATTATTATTATTAATGTGGCATACTGCGGGAGAGGTTACAGGAATTAAGCTATTTCATCAAGGACAAGACTTTGCCTACATAAAGCGGTTATTTTAGTACTAAAATCATGAAGGCCTATATTTTATTATATAGTGTGATGGATGGCCGGGGGCCTTGCCTGGTTGGGACACCCTTCTGATAGAAGGACTGGGGGAGAGGACACATGTCCACGGGCAACCCCTGGACAGTTCTGTTCACCTCACTTCGTTCGAATTTCCAGATGCAGAAGGTTGAGGACAATACTTGCATGGAGAGGAGTGGAGGTGGCAGAGAAGAGAAAGACAAAGAGAGAAGAAGAGACAGAGAGAGAAGGGACTGAACATTATTGATTTGTGCACTGTGTACTAAAAAGGGCAAGAACAGGAATAGAAAGTGTGCTATTTTTTCTCTTGTGTGGTCTACCTGTCTGTGGATTCAGGGAGCCGTACTGCCCCGTTATTTTCCACAATATAATCAAATGGAAGAATGTTATCTTGTTGAAGAATAACAATTCTCCTACCCTAGTTGCTCTAAATTTAGGGCAAAAATGCAAGCCAAAAATAATCGTCTAAACAGGTACAAACTTACCAGAGGGATTTTACTCAAGAAAAGGGCTTCTTAGATTTTTTCAGTGCTAATAATTGTGTGAGATTTAATGATTTCTTTGTGAGTTGTCATGACACACTTCTTGCCACACAGACACACTCGAGCACACTGCCATCACTTCACTAATGGTAAAATTGTACCAAGGATGACTTAAACATGGAAATCCATTGAAAGACTGAAAATTAAATTTGTAACCTTCCCCACTGTAGCACTGTGTTGGTGCCCTCAGTGCACTCTTGCTCTCGCTGTCCTTAGGAGGATGGCTTGTAATCGTGCACAAGTTGGAATTCATGAGACTTTAACAGACTACAAATATTCAGCCATGGAGTGCCACAACGGTGCCGGGCAGGGTCAACCAAATGGATTCTTGGTCTTTTTGTAGGTCTTTTAGGGAGATCACTGTCCTTAGATGGACTCGTTAAAATTCACACAATGCTAGGCAGTGAGCTACCTAAATGAGTGATGTGAGGAGTTTTTACTTGAGCAAAATATTAATAACTGGTCAGAGTGGAGGCTTTGAATCCTTGTTGAAAGACATTGCAGGCTACTTTGGAGTTGTTGTTTGTTTCATTTTTGACTTTATAGATAATATTCAGGATAATGACAAGAGCTACAGTATGTGAATTCTTCACTTGAGCTTTGTGTCTGTAGTATAATAATAATAATAATAATAATAATAATAATAATAATAATAATAATAATAATAATAAACTGTAGTGGGATATAACTAGACTGACAGACAAAACTATCCCCTGTAACAGACCAGACATGGAACGAGAAGACAAATAGTAATACTACATATGTTATCGACATTGCTATACTAAAAACACACAACTTACAAGATACACACACAAATAAAATACAGAACTACAAAGGGATGACAGAAGAAACATACAGCTTATGGGGTGGACAAGGTGATCATTGTGCCCACCCACATACACTACAAGAAACGGCTACAGACATTGTATATAAATAGCGCCAGGTTATTTTGCACCCTTGGCCAAGCTTATTAGTCTGCCAACTGACTGTTGGGTAGGTAACCTGTGCAGTTGGGATCCCCCCTTTATGATCTGCACTCTAGGCGAATGCCTAATTCGCCTAAATGGTGGTGCCAGCCCTGCATATAAACTAATAACACTAATATAAAATTATACAAAGTAGCCATTTTAAATACATGTCACATGGTAAGGAAATTCTGTAACAAAAACCCAGTCTCTTAAAAATATGTACACATATACACACCACATAATTCTGTGCTATGTCTTGGCCTAGGCATGATATAGGCATTAGCAAAGGGACTATTCCAGAAAATAATCTTTATATATAATATGCAACCGTGGCTGTCCGTTTGTCTGTCCAGGATTTTAAATCGCCTGTAGCTCGTAAACCGTTTGACCTATTGACCTGAAATTTGGTACACATATACTATGTGACATCTACTATCCGCTTCCGGGGTGATGATTGACTTCCAAGGTTATTCCTCTTTTTATTTTTATTTTACTTTTTTGTAGAATCAACTCTCGGCAGCGGCCAGCAGGGAGGCCGTGCAGCGTATGTGTACGGGCGCTGTTCTCATCCCTACCACCTTCGCCATCACTTCCCCTACCTCTTCATATCTTAAATCATTCTTGAGGCAGATTGAAGACTTAAGTGCCAGCTTAAGTGAAAAATTAAAGAAAACGTACTAAGTAATCGCAGCACAAAGACTGACTTGATCAGTTTTAACTTGAAAAGATGCAGATGAAAGAAGAGAAGAAGCGGGCCACTAGGGTGGCGAAAATAAGAGCTGCTCAGGAAGCAGCAAGTGCATCAACCTCTGAGCAAATGAATGGTAAATGTACAGAGAAAGAAAGAGGATGGAAACTAGGACTGCTCAAGTCAAGTGTATTCACTGCACGTTATCGTGCAGTGCGCCGTTGCTGGTATAATAATAATAATATTCCTACAACAGAAGCAGCATAACAGACACAGCAAAATAAAACTAAATGACCAAAGTGACAACATAACTGCAACTCTAGGCTTTAAATGCATCACTGAAGATTGATTTAATTCAAAGTTAATGCTCAACACACTGCCCTGCGGAGTGCCTATGTTGAGGGTCAGTGTGGAGGATGTGATGCTGCTAATCCACATATGGTGAGGTCTGCTGGTTAGGAAGTATTAAATGAATAGTCTGAAGGTCAGCTTTGCTGGTGCAACCGTGTTGGATGCTAAGCTGCCATCTATAAACAAGACATCACACTTTTTATTAATGTAGATGGGTCAGGATGGTATGAAGTGCAAGAGCTATAGCATCCTCTGTAGACCAGTTGCAGATCAGCTGCAGGAATGCCGGAGTCCAAAGTCTGCTGGCTCCTAAACTGCAGGATATCTGGGATTCTCCCTCAGATGGTGTCAATACTGGAGAGCTCTTTGCTCTACAGTTAGTGATCCATTGCAGTACTCTTCTCCTTCTGTGGTCAATTTATACTTGAAATCGCTCAGTTCCTTTCTTGCCATGGGTTTATGCCCAGCTTTTGATGATTATATGCCAGTTAGTATTTTTTCTGGTGGGCTCTAGGACAGGAGTCCTGTCTAAGAAATGAAGCACGTTCAGAAGAGATGAACCACATACAGTATAAGCCTGTGCTCAGATTCCCTCTTCCTACTATGAATATGTCTGGCGTAAAGTTAAAGGAGCAGCCTATATCTTGTTTGTCTGGAGTTTTGAAGTGGATAATAATAATAAATTTATTATTTGAACTTCATGTTGTTACACTGTGCACCCTGAGCTTCGCAGTTTTGTCTATCTGTATATTTGTATATGGTTGAGATGACAATAAAGTTCGCTTTGACGCTTTGAAATGAGAGCACAACATTAGGAGCTTGTACTGGTCATTCTTATTTAATAACAGTTCTTCCTCAATTAACCAAATAATAATGAAGTCGAGGCACTTAGATAAAATATTAAAAAAAAAAAATAACAGCAGGAATGGAGTTGACAGAGGCAGGAAATGGCAGACCACAGATACAGAGCGGCGACCCGCAAGGACAAAGACAGAGAGTGGCAACCTTTAGTTCAACAACACCCAGGCAGACTTGATGTTATTTTAATCTCCACTAGACCAGCATATGGCAAAGTACTGTAAAGCAGAGGAGGAACAGAAGGAGGCAGAGAGGTCTTTATTGTAATTCATTTCTTTACCTTAATCCCAGCAGCACACTGTGTTACAGAGCCCACTTGTATTCAGGAGATAATTACTCACCACCCCCTGAGGCTTTTAAAAGTGACACTGCACATTACCATTTCTTCCAACAAGAAGCAAGACAAGAACATTAAGAAGCTAATTTAACAAGTTGTATAGATTAGTCTGTACATTCTATGCATATATTGCAAGACGCTTTTATGTTCAATATTGATTTTTTTTTTGCATGTTAACTTGAGTTTAGCTCCATAGTCCTGGATTCATTTCTGAACCTAAGCACTGCTTATTTGGATTTTACTTGTTCTCCCTGTGTCCATGTGGTGCTTTGAGGTTATCTGATATCTCATGGCCATTCTGATCAGGTTAATTGTTAACTTTAAGTGGCTATCTGTACCCTACGGTGGTGTAGCCCCTTCTTTTATGGTGACTTCCGGCCTTGTGCTCAATACAACTTGAATGTGGTCTGGCCCCTTATGGCCCTTTACTGCAATAATTTTAATTAATTCAAATTAATGAATACATTTGTAAATATGCACATTACTGAGTATGTAAGTGGAATAAAAAAATTCAAATATTCTTCACCACTGCCGCCTTGTCAATGACTGCTTTCTCTCTTGCACCCAACGCTTCAGAGATAGGTGCCAGCTCTTGTGACTCAGAATTGAATAAAGTTGGCTTAAAAATTGATGGAGGGATGCATATATGTTGGTTTTAAATCAAGCTGCTTTGCTCCAACTGGTGCTTATCTGTTACAGACTGTGCAGCATATGGAAGGAGTGGCGAGTGTGAAAGAGTTTTATGGCCACTTTAATTCAGAAGGGAATGCTGAACAAGATTTTGTGAAACAGCACAACGTAAACTTCATTGATGACTGTCGCTTCTTCATGGATTCTATGCTGTAGGGCCAAAACATGTTGTAGAGATATGGAAGATAACCTATTCACACCATAATTCGTGCTAGAATGTTTTAGTGTCTTTCAAATAATCTTTATTTATGACTTCTAGACTACCTTCACTTTTAGTAATTCTCCATAACCTGGGCAAAAATCTAGGAGTTTTCTTATTCTATGCAGTACAGTTAGGTCCATAAATAATTGGACAGAGACAACTTTTTTTCTAATTTTGGTTCTGTACATTACCACAATGAATTTTAAATGAAACAACTCAGATGCAGTTGAAGTGCAGACTTTCAGCTTTAATTCAGTGGGGTGAACAAAATGATTGCATAAAAATGTGAAGCAACTATAGCATTTTTTTAACACAATCCCTTCATTTCAGGGGCTCAAAAGTAATTGGACAATTGACTCAAAGGCTATTTCATGGGCAGGTGTGGGTAAGTCCGTCGTTATGTCATTATCAATTAAGCAGATAAAAGGCCTGGAGTTGATTTGAGGTGTGGTGCTTGCATGTGGAAGTTTTTGCTGTGAACAGACAACATGCGGTCAAAAGGGTTCTCCATGCAGGTGAAAGAAGCCATCCTTAAGCTACGAAAACAGAAAAACCCATCCGAGAAATTGCTACAATATTACGAGTGGCAAAATCTAGTTTGGTACATCCTGAGAAAGAAAGCAAGCACTGGTGAACTCAGTAACGCAAAAAGACCTGGACGTCCACGGAAGACAACAGTGGTGGATAATCACAGAATCATTTCCATGGTGAAGAGAAACCCCTTCACAACAGCCAACCAAGTGAACAACACTCTCCAGGGGGTAGGCGTATCGATATCCAAGTCTACCATAAAGAGAAGACTGCATGAAAGTAAATACAGAGGGTGCACTGCAAGGTGCAAGCCACTCATAAGCCTCAAGAATATTGTGTTAAAGAAATGCTTTAGTTGCCTCACATTTTTATGCAATCGGTTTGTTCACCCCACTGAATTAAAGCTGAAAGTCTGCACTTCAACTGCATCTGAGTTATTTAATTTAAAATTCATTGTGGTAATGTACAGAACCAAAATTAGAAAAAAGTTGTCTCTGTCCAAATATTTATGGACCTAACTATATATCCATTTTGGGGCTGGCTGAAGTGCTAAAACTCTGTCCTGTCTGTGTGGGTCCGGAACCCCCCACCCCATTGCCTACTGGGAACAAGTGGTAATAAATTTCTCTTTGTACTTGCTGTGAGTTTGCGAGTCATCCCCAATGGGTGCGCAAAGCCTCTCGCCTAACAGAGAAGGTCTTAGCTGGGTGAATCAAATGACTACTTTATGCCCCATCGTGTTTCTGAGGGACAGTGCATCATTCCTCTGGAGCATAAACTCCGACCACAATTAATGCATTGTAAATATAAGTATTAAAATTTTGTACACCAGTAATAATACAGGACTAATGATATAACACAGAGAGGACCACAAAGATGGTACTCTAAAGAGCACCTAAATGTCCGGCGCGTAGTATTGAATATTTTGACTGTTTCCAATAATTGTATGATTTATTTGATTCAGAGTCTATAAGAATATGTAATGTTAATCGTACCTGAGTGCAGAATATAATTTATTATTCTTTGTCTTCTTCCTTAGTATTTCCCATTTTTATATGGGGTCATCCTTCTGATTACCACTGTAGATCCTTAGCCACGGAGCCACTAATGTGTTGAGTGCAGCATATAACTAATGAATTAAAAAGTGCAGTCTCATGAATGAAACATGGGAAATGCGGATATAAAACGTATCTCTCTATTATATAAGAAAATCTTGCGATGAGACAAGACTTTTTGGAAGATTTTTTCCATGAGTTGAGACTTTGGCCATAAGATGTTTTTAAGTCATGCCCTCCTCTCAACCTTATTCACCCATGCCCACGGTACTCTCACCTCTCATTCTTGTGAATGCTTTTGACAGACACAGTTCCTGCTCTCTTGGCTCTTATACATTTTAACATTTTCCTCACTTTATGTTCCCAAATAAAGAAGACTATTATGTCCAAATCTTATTGAAGAATTTCATCACGAAGGATTATCAACACTAAAAATGAGTACATGGGCAATCCTAGCACTGAGAAATGATAAAGTCAAACGAATTAATGCCAAAAATGTCGATCGGTTACACTACAGATTGGTTAAATGTGTATCATTAGACTATGCCAAAACAGTTGTTGGTGATCGTGTGGAAGATATAAACATTAACTTACAATATCCCGAAGAATATCTACAACCGTTAACACCATCCTATCTTCCACCACACAAATTGCTGTAGAAAGAAGGACGTATCCAATAAAGATAATGTAGTACATCTTCAGGGGATAACATTAGACAACAAAGGAGATCTTGATATGCCATTCCTATTAAAACGTTAACAGTTTAGAATAG
This sequence comes from Erpetoichthys calabaricus, assembly GCF_900747795.2. Classification (NCBI taxonomy): domain Eukaryota; kingdom Metazoa; phylum Chordata; class Cladistia; order Polypteriformes; family Polypteridae; genus Erpetoichthys; species Erpetoichthys calabaricus. The sequence continues at coordinate 153,316,975 of NC_041394.2, forward strand.
CTTTTGCAAAGACAATTAACAAATCTCAGAGCCAAAAATTCGAAAAAGTCATTTTATTTAATAGAGAGAAAGAAACGAAATTCAATCACGGGTAGTTATACATTGCATTGTCACGATGAAAGTCCAAACACAGAATCACAATTCAATTGGACTTTGACAAAAACTTAATTCAAAAAATTGTTTTTACTGACGTTTTACAGTAAAAGTGTAAGTTTAAAAAGTTTTTGCGTGTTAATTTCAAAGCCAAACAGAATGAAATCGCATTATGCAACGAATAACTCTAACGCAACATGAAACATAATTTACTTTCAAATTATTATGTTTTACTATTTTTTAATATGGTTAATTACTCTCTGTAATGTAAAATAGTTAGTAAATTGTACATCCGCATCCCCATATGCAAGCGGCAGAACCACAAAGAGGCTAGCATGTAGCTCAGGCCCAGGGGTTGCCGAGCGAAATGAGCAGGGGGCAAAGCCCCCTAGTACTATAAAATACAAAATGTTGTGATTTTTTGTTCAGTTTGTTTCTAATATATAACACCAAAACAACTGCTTTGGATGCAGAACTGAGAGACCTCAATAGTTTAGAAGTTTAATAAGTGATGAACATTTGAGTGCAGGAACTAAAGGGAATTGAAATCATTGTGAGGGGCGTGTAAAATAGGCGTCAGTTCACCAGCAAAGCAGAGGAGTGGTTCCAGAAGGGCGGCGTCAATTTATGGACCTCATAGAGTCTGAAGTGCTCGGATCTGTCTAAGGCCTAAAACTGTCCTGACTGCAGCTGGACACCTCTCGATGGCGGCACAATGGTTAGAGGTGCTGCCTCACAGACATTGACACTAAATGAACTGGTAAGAGCGAGTATCCCCTGAGACAGACTGTTATCCCATCCAGGGTACGTATCCTTTTCCATGCTGTGCCTTATGGTCCCGTGTGACCCATCTATGGAAAGACCAAATAAAAAGCAAGTGACTGCGCTAATGTTTAGGCCCTATGTTTTCAAAACCTCTTCTGGTAGAAAAGGCAACACATCCAAGCTTATAAAGAAAATCATCAAAATCCTAGTCTGATTCTCTTTTTCACTGTAACTCATCATTTTCTAAATTTTCTTTCCTAGGACTAATGTCATCTAAATTTGTTAGCCTTGCTTTTTTATCCTTAAAAACCTAATTTAAGAGAATGCAGTATTGAATTTAATATTCCTTTTATACATAGTCTGCTAAAGGAATCTATCGGTTTTACAGTTATGATCCCCAGGAAAATGTAAAGCTACTGCAAGGTGGGGAAGTGAAGGGCTGATATCTGCTTGGGTGGTGGGCAGAGGAAGAAGAAAGCGGGACCTAAGGACTTCAAAGTCTAGAGACACTTCCTCACCTCGTGAGAGCAAGGAAGTGTAAACAAACGTGAGCTTCAGTCTAAAATGGAAGCAACTTCATGGTGGGGATGCGAGGGGAGATATCTGCCAGGGGTGAGACAGTGGGAGAAGGAAGCAGGATCTGAGGACATCAAAGTCTAGAGACACCTGCTCACCTTCTGAGACCAAGGATGTGTAAACTAATATGAGCATCAGTCTAAAATTAAAGAAACATCTTTAGAAATGAGTATACCCATAAATCTTACTAACAAACCTCAAAAACTCTATGACTTTCAGGATTTTCTGGTCACTCTAGATGTTTTGTTTTAGTCCTGAGTCAGAAATTAACAGTTGAGCTAAGAGGAAATTATTGGGATGTATGAAAGAATCCATAGCAAAAAACTTTACTGCTTTAGCTTCTAGCCCTCACCCCACAACTGTGCTTATCCTTGCTGTTTATACCTGCAATCCTGTATTACCAGTCAACTAAGTTAAAAAATGCTACAATTTGTAAAAAATTAAAATGACAGAGCTGCAAATTGGAAGACTTCTCAAAAAATTAACTTCACAAGCAGCCTCTTTATAATATCCCAGAATCACAGCCCATCGATAATCTCCAAGTGAATGTGAATTCCAAGCTCATATATTGCAGCTTTAAAAGCAGGCGTCACTCCCAAAGTTCCATCTCTAAATTGGGAGAAAAGTGCCACAAGTCATTGGTCAAGTGCAGTTGTGAGTTTTGCAAAAACCCTAACAATAATACCCACCTCATCTTGTTGGGTTTACTCACCCTTTAAGATGGAGAGAAGACATTCAGGTGAGGTGTTACTAACTGACGTATCCCTACAATGAAGTGCATTCATTTGGGTTGACAAATATTTTACTAATGAAGTGGATCAAGTCAAATGTCAGTATGGACAATAAAAGATCCACGTATGTTTTTGTTTTTCGAGGGTAGTGGTGACAAACTCACATCTTGGAGGCCCCCAGTGGCTGTGGATTTTCATTGTAACCTTTTTATTATTTACATTGTCTTAATTTGAATGAACTTGCTCGTCAAGACTCAGACCTTTTGATTTTTTTTATTTTACTCCTTAACTAGCAGCCAAGCAATAATGAGATGTAAAGTAAGCCAACATATGACTATCCGACTTGGGGGTCTCAAACATAGGTCCTGGAGGGCCACCCGTTTTTTACCTATAAGCCAATTCTTGCTGTTAATGAAATGGTTTAGTTGGTTCTATGACTTTTTAGTCCTATCAATCTGCCAACCCAGACATTTCCAAAACTTCATTTTCATTTTCTTCTGAATGTTTTTTGGACCGAAGCAGATCACTGTTATTGAGGCCTTCACCCTTAGTTCTTTTACAATGTGGCTCTGAAGCTGACATTGTATGATGACACATAGGAGCAGATGGGATCAAGTTATCTGGTCATGAGTCGGCTTGCTTTGCGTCTCATTATGGTTTGGCTGTTCGTTGAGGGCAAAAAAGAAACACTTAAGTGTGTGAGTTTGAAAAAGCAAGTCAGATGAAATGAAAGCAAACAAACTCTCATTAGTAGCAGTACTGGATTGCTATTGAAGAAAACGGCTGGATTGAAAACCTGCAGCTACTATGGCCTTCCAGAATCTCAGTTTGACACCTCTGTTCTAGGAGAAAATCCTTGGAAGACTTTCTGATGCAAGAATGCTTCATTCCTCCTGTTATTCACCCAGAACTTCCCTACTGAGCCTGAGTCTACCTCCCAATCACTCTCTTATTCCAAGGGTCTCCCCAGGATTCCCATTCTTGTCCCCACAGTCTGATGGGTAGCTGTTGACTCTTGTCTATTTGTTATTTTTACTTATCTAATTTAGTAAATGTTTAAATCCTCTTAGCTGTCCTGCCCCCTCAGCAGTTTGGTAACTGAATTAAAGGGGATTATTGTCTCGCTCAAGATGACAAATTGGTTCTGCAATACTCAGTGACAGATGCCGCCCACCGCTTTGCCTGATGGGAAACCTTTTTTAATTAAACTCTGACCAATAGCAGTAGGAAAAAAAACGTTATAGTATCCAGCACAACTGCCATCACATTTCTGGATGCCAACTGGTATGTTTCTTCTCTCTTTTCTTTTAGAAATCCCCTACCCACTTATTTAACATTTTGTCCAATTGCTAACCAACTGGACTCAAACTCAGTACCTCGTGACAAAACATTACAGTGTAGACATGACTGTCATTGATAGCTGTGAACTTTTATGTCATATGTATGCCAGTCTGAAGAGATACCAAAGCTTTACAATAAAAAGCTTTTATAACAAGATGTCCCATGATGATACAGTCAGTCAGTCAACAGCTCTGAAATGGGAGCCAAACAAAACCTCCTGGTTTTTCACCTACGTTTCTAAAGTTCACTCTCATGCTCATATTTTCAACTTCTTTGGTTTTATAACTCAAACACTTCATGCATTGAAGATTCTCCTGATAGCTCAAGTTCATCCACATCTACAGTTTCTTCCTGTAATATCCTCACAGGTGGTGCAGTGGTAGTGCTGCTGCTTTGCAGTAAGGAGACTGTGGAAGATTGTGGGTGCGCTTCCCGGTTCCTCCCTGTGTGGATAGCGCTTTGAGTACTGAGAAAAGCGCTATATAAATGTAATGAATTATTATTATTAATGTCCCCATGCATTTAATTCTTACCTTTTAAGGCAGGGTCTTTACTCTCACTGATTTTGTAATTCAACACCTTAATGGATTTACTGCAAGTTTCTCCTCATAACTCACTCTTTTCACACCTTTCAAATTTCATTATGTAACATGATATTACATTTAAATATATCCTACTAACTCATACTCTTCAACTTCTTCGGTGTCTTTATGGACAAGTTTCCTCATAGCGTATACTCAAAAGCCTTAATTATGCTATAAATCAAAAGCTTTATGTTCTTTACTCTCTCCTGATAACTCATAATCTTCAACTCCCCAAATTTCATCACTCATCACACTTATGCACAGATCTCTCCTGACAGCTCATATTCTTCAGCCTCTCAAATGACATATTTTGTTGTCTTCATTTGCTTAAGTCTCTCCTTTCCACTCATATTCTTCATCCATGCCAATGTTTATAATTCAACAATTCAATTTTACAATGCATCAGTTTCATTTTATAAATCAGTGCCCTAATGCACTTAATACCTCCTGATAATTCATAGCCTTCAGCACCTCATAATTTATTAACTCAACAGTTTCAGGAGCATTTGATAGATCATATTCTTCAGCTTCCCTAATTTTGTATTTTAATGTCTTAATATATTTAAGTTTCACCATCTACGACATACTCTTCATTGCCATCAATTTCATAATTCAGCACCTTAATGCTCATCAGTTTCTCTGCAAAATTCAACATCTTCAGCCACAAAAATTTCACAAAGTTTTGTGTTAATTTTAACTTAACCAGTTGCATGAACTATTTTGAGCTCTGAGGAGCGACTGAAGGAGTTGAACCATTTCAGTTTAAGCAAATAGTGATTAAGAAGGGACATGACTGAAGTGCTTAAAATTATGATAAAAATGAGTACAGTGGATTCCAGTTGTTACTTTAAAATAAATTCTGCAATAAGTTCAAGTGGGCATGGTTGGAAACTTGTTCACGGCAGGTCTTGCACAAAGTTTAACAAGCTTTTCCTCATGCAATGAACCATAGACATGGAAAGCTGGACTTTAGGGACCTTTGGATCTCAACTTGATGTTACTCTGAGGAATCAAGCTGAATGGGATGGGCAAGCTTGTTGGCCTGAACGGCTTGTTCTCATCACAATGTTTCTATTATTCTAAATTTCTCATGTTTTAATATAACTATAGGCAGTGAGGGTGGGACAGCTGCACTGGGGCTCATGGGGCAAAGGGGTCTATGGTGACTGCTTGGTTTTTGTTTTGCAAGGCTTAGTTACTAGCATGGTTGCCTACTTCACATCAGAATGAAAATGTTAAGGATGTTATCATTCCTGCAGTTCTGTAAAGGTTTATGACTGTTGACCATTTATATTGCTTAATTGCTTGGTGAACAATATTTTATCAAAGGGTTTAATTTAATTACATATGAAAGGGGGCCTAATTTTTTTCTTTTGCACCACGACCAATCAAATTCTAATTATGTCACTTTATTTAACTCTCTCTTTTTTACTCACACCCTTGACAATTTCATAACTAAACAACTTCATACATTTACACATTTCTCTTGATAATTCATACTCTTTAGCCATCCTAATTTTAATATTCAGTTCACTTATGCAATTTAGCCTCTCCTGAAAAATCATAATCTTCAGATTGTTACATTTTGTAATTCTACACTTTCATGTACAGCCATGGCCAAAAGTTTTGAGAATGACACAAGTATTGGTTTTATCAATGTTTTTGCTACTTCAGTGTTTTTGGATCTTTTTGTCAGATGTTTCTATGGTATACTGAATTATAATTAGAAGCATTTCATAATGTTCAAAGGCTTTTATTGACAATTATGTTAAGTTTATGCAAAGAGTCAGTATTTGCAGTGTTGGCCTTTCTTTTTCAAGACCTCTGCAATTCGTCCTGCCATGCTGTCAATCAAATTCTGGGCCAAATCCTGACTGATGGCAGCCCTTTCTTGCATAATCACTGCTTGGAGTTTGTCAAAATTTGTGGGTTTTTGTTTGTCTACCAGCCTCTTGAGGATTGACCACAAGTTCTCAATGGGATTAAAGTCTGGGAGATTCCTGGCCATGGACCCAACATTTCGATGTTTTGTTCCCCAAGCCACTTAGTTATCACTTTTGTCTTATGGCACAGAGCTCCATCATGCTGGAAAAGGCATTGTTCATCACCAAACTGTTCTTGGATGGTTGGGAGAAGTTGCTCTCGGAGGATGTTTTGGTACCATTCTTCATTCATGGCTGTGTTCTTAGGCAAATTCGTTAGTGAGCCCACTCCCTTGGCTGAGAAGCATCCCCACACATGAACGGTCTCAGGATGCTTTACTGTTCGAGTGACACAGAACTGATGGTAACGTTCACCTTTTCTTCTCAAGACAATCTTTTTATCAGATGCCCAAAACAATCAGAAAGGGGGTTCATCAGAGAAAATGACTTTACCCCAGTCCTCAGCAGTCCAATCCCTGTACCTTTTGCAGAATATTTGTCTTTCCCTGATGTTTTTCTTGGAGAGAAGTGGCTTCTTTGTTGCCCTTCTTGACACCAGGCCATTCGCCAAAAGTCTTCACCTCACTGTGCGAGTAGATGCACTCTTACCTGCCTGCTGCCATTCCTGAGCAAGCTCTGCACTGGTGGTGCCCCGATCCGAAGCCATGAATGAAGAATGGTACCAAAACATCCTTTGAGAGCAACTTCTCTCAACCATCCAAGAACAGTTTGGTAATGAATAATGCCTTTTCCAGCATGATGGAGCACCGTGTCATAAGGCAAAAGTGATAACTACGTGGCTCTGGGAACAAAACATTGAAATTTTGGGTCCATGTAAACAAAACTCTCCAGAACTTAATCCCTTTGAGAACTTGTGGTCAATCCTCAAGAGGCAGGTGGACAAACAAAATCCCACAAATTCTGACAAAACTCCAAGCATTGATTATGCAAGAATGGGATGCCATCAGTCAGGATTTGGCCCAGAAGTTGATTGACGGCATGTGAAGACGAATTGCAGAGGTATTGACTCTTTGCATAAACTTAATGTAATTGTCAATAAAAGCCATTGAAACTTAGGAAATGCTTGTAATTATACCTCAGTATACCATAGAAACATCTGAAAAAAAGATCTAAAAAACACTGAAGCAGCAAACTTTGTGAAATATTTGTGTCATTCTCAAAACTTCTGGCCACGGCTGTACTTACAGTAAGTTTCCCATGATAGCTCATGCTCTTCAGCTCCTCACTTTTTATGCTTCAGTGACTTTGTGCACAGGTTTCTCTCCAGTTTCATAGTTTAACGTCCTCAAGTGTCTTCTGTTAACCCATAATCTTCTTGAAAAATATCATAATTAAATAATTTCATACTCTGAACCCTCTCCTGATACTCTTATTACTTGTCCAATTTCGTAATTCAATAGCCTTTATGTCTTTAAGTCTCTGCTGATAACTTATACTCTTCAGCCCCTTTCATATCAAAACGCAACTCCTCAGACAGTAGTTTCTTCTGCTCTAGTAGTCTGTCATAATAACCTTTAACCTCTGTTATCTCAGAGTAGTCCATTAGCTAACTCACATTATTCAGTCCTAGAATTAGTCTGGCACTTCTCCTATGCACCTTCAATAATGCCATCATCACTTAACACTGTTTTAACACTGGAGATGTGATGTAACTGGGACCAGTCTGAATGCCTTAATGAAAATATGTTGATTTAAAACATTGAAACACGGGTTCTGCGGGTGAGGACAGTGTGGAGACCACTAGAACTCCTACGTCTACATGTAACACATCCTGTTTGGAACAATGGAATAGTTTCAATCAAGATGTCTGCATGGAGAGGCACAACTAAGATACAGTTAACCTTCTTTCCAGTTAGCGCTACCCTTCCAGGTTGCTTTGATCTGTTGTGTGATAATATGTAACACTTCACTGTATTAAAAAAACCTTTCATTCAGAATACTTTATTGGTCAAGCGCAAAAACAGCTCGATTGTCCCACTGCCTCACCAGATTGGTTCTACACTTGGGCTACGCTTGCCAGCTTGTGTTTAAATCACTCTTCCTTATTCTAAATCTGGGTGTTTGTTTAGCTGAAAGAAATATGTTAGATTCACCACTTTATACCAACGTCTTTGTAAATGTTGAAAGACTTGCGCATGTCACCAGAAAATATTCTCTGGTTAAGTTGAATAGGGCAATCAATTTTGTTTGTGGATGCTCCTTATTTCTTTTCTCTTTATACCTGTTTTGCACTACATTGGCTAGGACTGCATGCTGCACTTCTTCTGCATGTTGCCTGGTATTTGGAAACATAGTCCCAACATAAACTCTGTCAGACACATGAACATGGATTGCGTTGTATGGGCTTTGGAAAAAGGAAAAATACGATAAAGGATGACAGTGTGACACCATTGCTAATGTGCATTTCATTTGTCTCCTTAGAGTGGAGGAGAAATCCCCAGATGGCCTGTGATGTCACTTCCACTACATCACTCCAAGTCCCGCCCCTTCCAGTCTCTCCAGTATTTAGGTTTTCAGTCCACTTTGAAGCTGGCCTTCACTCTTGGACCAGCTTCAGACTAGGATGGGGCTCCAATGGTTGAAGCCTTTTTCAAACCTGACTATTAGCCATTTTGTCATACAGACAGAGCACCAACCCTTGTTTTGACTTTGTCCTCTTCTGTTCGCATCACCTGCATTTCATAATATATTTTTTAAATCAGTGTTTGCCAACTTATGTTGATAACTTAAGCAGAAAAAAAGCAAAGCACATAAACAACCCTGAAAATTCATTTTGAAATTAAAATATAATGGCATCAGAGCTAACTTACAAAACTGGGCTCAAGGTGATTAATTGGCCACAGACAGTGAGTACAGGAAACAGGAGAATACTCCACATGGACTATCATTTTTCATAGTAGAAAATCTCAAAATATCTTTCATCTGACCCCTGAACTTGAGCAACAAATACACTTTGCCACATCTGGGGGACGATCTTCCAGGCTGTAAGGAGGTAAGCAGTACCACCCTGGGAAGAAAGGAACTAACTAGTCCTAACAGTTTATATATATTTTGTTCCGTGGTCCTGGGGAATGTTATTTTGTGCTATTGTGTGCTGCAATACTGTGTATGGATAGTATAACAATAAAGCCACTGGACTTGACTTCTCTTTTCCCCATAGCATCGAAAACCTGACCAAGGGGGACACGTAGCTCCACCCACAATGCCAGAGAAGGTCCCAGCACTAGATACCATAAAACCAGGCCATACTTCCAGAAAGTGGCATCAGATCTTGATCTGACAATCAAGGAGGACAGAGCTCAGACAAACACTTAGGAGAGCTTAAGGCTGTCTGAAATGACTTTATTTTCTGTTTGTGTGCCTGAGTGGCTCTAATTTTCATTCTGTTAATTGCAAAGGGTGACCCGTCTGGTACCCCAGTATTTCTTCTGAATACTCTGGTCTGCTTTGCACAGTTACAATTTACTAAACAAGGGAGAACTCTTGTAAAAACTATTAGACCCAAAGTGATGCCAGAGAGGTCATAATACAAAAAATAGGTACATTTACATAAATTAAATTATAAATGATTCTCCCCGTGTCTGCGTGGGTTTCCTCCGGGCGCTCCGGTTTCCTCCCACAGTCCAAAGACATGCAGGTTAGGTGGATTGGCGATTCTAAATTGGCCCTAGTGTGTGCTTGGTGTGTGGGTGTGTTTGTGTGTGTCCTGCAGTGGGTTGGCACCCTGCCCGGGATTGGTTCCTGCCTTGTGCCCTGTGTTGGCTGGGATTGGCTCCAGCAGACCCCCGTGACCCTGTGTTCGGATTCAGCGGGTTGGAAAATGGATGGATGGATGGAAATTATAAATGAAAGGAAAATGTATAGGAATCACACAAATATAATCACGATTAGCGAAATAAAACCTGCATTGCCTCTCTGGCACAACCTGAGAGTCTTGAACCATTTCTGCCAGGTTTTGTGACTCAGCCACTTGCCTGCTTTTAGTGTGCCACACTTCTTTCACCTCTTCCCAACACTCTCTCTCGATCTCTTCCTAACTCACATTCACTCTTTATCCTGATCTTTCTTCCTCCTGTCCAGCTCTTCTTCTGACTCAAGATCTAAAAGGGTCACTTACTTGCAACAGAGTAACTTTAAACCCCTAGAAGGGATTACTTTCAGAAGCAATGTCAAGAACAGCTTCCAAGGTCCAGGTATTTCTGCACCTTTGAACTCTAACTCATGGTTAAACGCCTAAACTGTAATTCCTTTCATAATCAGTAGCTGGGGGTTCAACAGATTCCCCACTGGAGCAATTAATTGACACATACTAACATGGAATAATTTAATTTTATTCCAGTAACTGCCACCTCCACCCACCCAGTCTATTAATTTTCCTGATCCTGGAGTAATTCTTTTTGAGACCCTCTTTTAATAAATACATCATACTGCCACCTTGTGGTGTCATTGTTCTTGCACTAACTTGACAGCTTGCTTAAATACCAGACCATGAATCTCTTTCCTCCTGTCCCTTTCCTGTGTCTTTTCCTGCTTCCACTTTTAAGATATGCAGTAAATTACTTCAGTTTTAATGAACATAGTGAATTTATTTTACAGACACTCAGCATAAAATTACAAATGTAAATGAGCTCTTTTAATTCAATAAGCAGTGGCAAATTCTTTAGAGGGTGTGACAGCATGTTACAGATCAGCCTCTCATACAGCTTTGCCTATTCTTCCTTAAAAGCTCCAGATCTGTTTGACATTTTGAGCCACAGCCTGCTTCAGCTCCAGTGACAAAATGCCTATCAGGTTGAGAGCTGCAATTTGGCCTAGCCATTGCAAACCACAATCTATGTCTATTATTTTATTTTTCCTGTAATATTTCACTGCCATGCTAAAGGATCACTTTCTGGCCTAACTTCAGCTCATTGACTGGAATCCTGAGGCTCAGCTCTCAAGGACTTTTTTTTAAAGATTCTGAATTTTTAGCTCCTTCAGTGATAAGAAGTTGTCCAGGTTTATGGTTCCAAAAGAATTCTCAAAAGAGTATCATGTGTCAACGACAGACAAATAGAGCCTAAAAAAAAGGTTTTGGGCAGCCACATAATATTCCTGGCTGCTAATGGATAAATGAGTTTTACAGATGTGTAAAGATTCGAGTTCAACACAGAACTGATTTGAGATTGTCAAGGTGGCAGTTTTTGAAGGCAAGCAGAGGAAGTGATGTCTTCAACAGTGGTGGAACCAGAAGTAGTGTCATCAGGGCCGGGACTGGAAGTGACGCTGTCAATGGCCTGGGACGGAAGTGACGTCATCAACGGGGGCAGGACTGGAAAGTGACATCATTAGGGCTGGGTGAAATTTCGCATAACTGGCCTGCAGAGAAGTGAGATAAAAATACAATGCAATACAATACAGTTTATTTTTGTATAGCCCAAAATCACACAGGAAGTGCCGCAATGGGCTTTAACAAGCCCTGCCTCTTGACAGCCCCACAGCCTTGACTCTCTAAGAAGACAAGGAAAAACTCCCAAAAAAACCTAGTAGGGAAAAATGGAAGAAGCCTTGGGAAAGGCAGTTCAAAGAGAGACCCCTTTCCAGGTAGGTTGGGTGTGCAGTGGGTGTCAAAAGAAGGGGGTCAATACAATACAATACACAGAACAGAACAAATCCTCAATAAAAAATAAAAATTTTTTAGAAGTACGGAGCAGAATTTAACAGTAGATGATATCACATAATAAGATTTGGATAATTTTAGACTCCTGGAGACCTCATCCATCAAGCTGCCTCCCCCATTTGGCCATTCCACAGCTGAAACAGTGTTGGGCCAGCCAATCCGATGAAAGGACCCCTCTTTCTCACGATTCCTGCGATCCTCCATCAGGGATGACTTTAACTTAGGCAGGCAAAATAACTTGGCAGGTGGGCCGTGGCACCAAGTGCCACATTTGAGTACCGAGAAGAAAAACAGAATAGGTGAGGGTTAGTATCCAATTCTAACTATCATGTTACTTATGTTTTAGTGCTAATGACTAACAACAGAGATGCAGTATGTACAGTTAATCAGCAGCTCTAGTCAGGATATGCTAAACTGAAGTAGTGAGTCTTCAGCCTGGATTTAAAAGCTGAGACCGAAGGGGCATCTCTTATAGTAGTAGGCAGACCATTCCACAGTTTAGGGGCCCTGTAACTAAAAGCTCGACCTCCCATTGTTATTTTATTAATCCTTGGAACCATAAGCAGACTTATTTTATTAATACTTGGAACCATAAGCAGACCAGCATCTTGAGATCTTAATGTGCGCTCTGGTTTGTAAGTCATGATAAGTTCAGACAAGTAAGCCGGACCTTGGCCATTTAATGCTTTATATGTTAAAGGAAGGATTTTGAAATCTGCCCTGAACTTAACCGGGAGCCAGTGTAAGGATTTAAGAACTGGAGTTATGTGTTCGTATTTTCTTGTTCTTGTAATAATTCTTGCAGCCGCATTTTGTATTAACTGGAGGCTGTATAAAGAACAGTTTGAACATCCAGTGAACACCGCATTGCAGTAGTCAATCCTACTAAAGATAAATGCATGAATTAATTTCTCAGAATCCTGTTTATTTAGAAAGCGCCTTAATTTCCTAACATTTTTAAGATGGAAGAAGCATGTTTTGGACAACTTTGTAATATGCGCTTTAAATGACATGCTAGAGTCAAAGATAACTCCTAGATTGCGGGCTGATTCAGTAAAATTAATTGGGATTCCAACTGAGATAAATGATGACAAAATATTGTTATGATCAGCGTCATTCCCTACAACAATTAACATCCATGTTTTATCTGTATTTAAAGATAAGTAGTTCTCATTCATCCACTCCTTTAATTTGCTAACACAACTAATTAAAGACAACATCGGAGAAACTTCATTTGATTTAAATGAAAGGTATAACTGGGTGTCATCTGCATACGAGTGAAAATTAACATTATGTTTCCTAATGACAGATCCCAGTGGAAGCATGTAAAGTGAAAACAGTAAAGGTCCCAGTACTGAGCCCTGCGGGACACCATATTGAACTTCTGTGTATAATGATGGAGTACTGTCAGCACATTTCTGTACATATTGGAATCGATTTGATAAATAAGAACTAAACCAAGCGAGCATGGTGCCTGTAAGCCCAACATCATTTTCTAGCCTGTATAGTAAAATAGAATGATCGATGGTGTCAAATGCTGCACTTAAGTCCAACAACATAATTACAGTGGACTTTCCTACATCAAAGGATATCAGAATGTCATTTACAACCCGCGTTAGTGCCGTTTCTGTACTGTGACCAGTGCGGAAACCAGACTGGAATTTCTCAAATAAATTGTAATGCATAAGGTGTGACTGAAGCTGATTGGCGACTACTTTTTCTAGTATTTTAGAGAGAATTGGTAGATTTGAAATAGGCCTGTAATTATTTAGTATGTGTGGGTCTAGGTCTGACTTTTTAAGTAATGGTTTAATGACTGACACTTTTAGTGCATCAGGTACTGTGCCATGCAATAATGAACTACTGATAATGTTTAGAATAGGCGCTGCAAGAACATTCATTGCATTTTTTACTAGTTTTGTTGGCACTGGATCTAGGGAACAAGTAGTGGGCTTCATTTTAGAAATTAAAGTTAAGACTTCCTGCTCAGATACAGGATTAAAATTGCTAAAGTGATGAATGCAATGTGAGACAGGGTCTGCTAAGCTAATATTTGGTTTGTAGTGTGATGCAGAGATCTGGGATCTTATATTTTTAATTTTCTCATTGAAGAAGTTCATAAAGTCTGTACTGCTAATATCTGTTGGTATTTTGCACTGTTGATCTGAATTTCCATTTGTTAATTTAGCCACTGTTCTAAACAGTACCCGAGGATTTTTATTATTGTTATCTATTAATGTAGAATAGTATTCTGAGCAAGCTTTAAAGAGGGCTTTTTTATATTTATTAACACTCTCTGTCCATGCAATTTGAAAGACATGTAGCTTTGTTGTTCTCCATCTGCGCTCCAGTTTTTGACACTCTAATTTAAGAGCTCGAGTGTTTTCATTAAACCAGGGAGAGTTTCTATGTGCTTTGATCACTTTTGTTTTAAGGGGAGCCACTGCGTCCAGAGCATCTCTCAAGGTCACATTATAATGTGATGTTAGCTGATCTAAATTGTTTTCCACAATTACACTTGACTTACTCAAAGTATTTATAAATTTTGAAGCAGAGTTACAATCTAGATGTTGCACTGTCTTTGTTTTAATCTGGGAGTGTGTTGACAAGGGCAGGACTAAATCAAATGTGATTAAGTAGTGATCGGAAATAACTTCATTTAATGGAGTGATATTTAAATTTTGAATTTCAACTTTGTAAGTTATAATTAAATCTAATGTGTGGTTATGACTATGAGTTGGACCTTTGACAATCTGACAAAATCCTACTGAATTTAACAAATAAGTAAAACATTTGCTAAAAGTGTCAGTTTCCACATCAATGTGTACATTAAAATCCCCCATCAGTACTACATGATCATAATTTATAGCCAAATCAGATAGAAGGTTGCTAAATTCAGTCATGAACAATGAATACGGCCCTGGTGGTCTGTAGACTAGCACTATAATTGTGTTGGAATCTGTTTTAATATTTAAAATGAATGCCTCAAAGGATGTAAAGTTGACTAAATTTTTAGAAGTGATTTGCATTTTGTTACAATGAATTATTCCAAGGCCTCCTCCTCGACCAAAATCTCTAGACTTATGAAGGAATGAGTAGCCATCTGGTGACGCCTCAGCTAGGGGGACAGTGTCACATTTACTAAGCCAGGTTTCAATGAGAAGACACAGATCAGATTTTGTACTTAATATAATATCATTTACCAAAACAGCTTTAGTGCCAAGAGAGCGAATGTTCAATAAGCAACATTTAAAACTGCATGCTTCTTTCTGAATTGCTGATATATTTTTTGTTTTAATTTGAAGTAAATTTCTATTACAGATGCCCCTGGTGGAGGGTCTGATTTTATCCCTTGGTCTAATTATACACCTTATTTTTTGGTTATCAGTTAATTTAAGGTTTGTATCAAGACTAAATTTACTGGATGCCCCATGACAAGGATTATGGGTAACAGCTTCAGGAAAGTAACAGGTGGGATAAACAACAGACTGTGATTTAAGATCACATGACTGTGGCCTGAATGGTGCTCTAATCAGTCAACCAGGCAGTTTTGCTGCCATATTTTGGGATGATACATAAGATCCCCTCCAGTTAGGATGAAGACCATCTCTTCTGAAAAATCCAGGCCTTTCCCAAAAATCATCCCAATTGTTCACAAACGCTATGCTTTTATTTGCACACCAGGTTTCTAGCCAGCAGTGAAGGGAATGCAATCTGCTATAAATCCCATCCCCTCTATATAATCTTGGTAATAAAAAAAAAAAAGTCAGTGTACTCTGACACCTCTTGGTGTGGGGTGGAATTACTCTCACTCAGGCCCTTTAGCTACCTCCAATGCACACATGTGTGACACTTATCACCACGATATTTGACAGTTACATGGGGCTCATTTAATGTTAGGGCTTTCCTAAATGTGATGTTGGTTGGTATGGCCAAAAAGACTCAACTATCGATCTATCTGAAGTATAACATTAACATTTCCAGGGCATTAATAACCCCCAAAGCCCAGTAATTATGAACATCATAAGATTTTCAACCCTGTTTAATAGTACTTGGGTGTAGTACCATATTAGCCATTATACAGTAGCTGTAGTGTGACGTTAAGCAAAATGAAAGGTGTCATTTTGCTTAACTTCTCACTAAATCCTGTTTAATCAATAATCAGGCTCATGGTAGCTGGACCGCATCTTAGGAGCACCAAACAAAATGCAGGAAGCAAACTTGGACAGATAGCCAGTCCATAGCAGGGCATATGTACACAGAGAAATTCAGCAATTAACCTGTCCTCAGTGTTTTCAGGGGTTGTAAAGAAACTGCAGTACCTGGAAAAAAAACATGTATAAGTATGGATAATTTGCACATGGATAACTTCAAATACTGAATGCTGGATCCATAAGTCAGCTATCGTAACCACAGGGCCCACTATTTTGCCCATCCACAGAATATTCTTCCAAAAATCTAAAAGATCAGTCAATATGGTTGTTAACAAACTTGCTACAGTATGTAAGTGGTTCTTTTGAAAAGAAACGGTTTCCCATGACTACCCACACATGAATGCCATTGCCAATAAGACAGTGATGTGTTAATGAGGCATGAAAAAGGACACGTCAAGTGGCATCTTTGAATGATGTCCTCAGGCTTTTTCATACCTCCTGTATCAGTTTTCCTTTTGGTGTCCACATGCAAGTAGAATCACTCTGGTCTTAAAGTCTCTCGGTTTTGACAGATTTCACATCCAGTATCCACTATGGTTACAGTGCCTATAAAATATTCACTCTCCTTGGAAATTTTCATATTTTATTATTATACAACATTGAATCACAGTGAATTTAAAATTTGGCTTGTTTGACATTGATTGACAGAAAAAAGATTTCTTAATGTCAAAGTGAAAACAGATCTCAGCAAAGTGGCGTAAATTAATGACAAATATAAAACACAAAATTGTCTATCACTTATATATTCATCCCCTTTAATATGAGACACTTAAGAGAAATCACTGGTGCGACCAATGGTTTTAGGTTTGGAGCATGCGCTGATTTTACAGCACATTGCCACACCTACCAGACGACGAACTACTGGACTGGGAGCCGAGTGCAGTGGATGACAACTCGGTACCACACTGGAACAGAGTGAATGTTATTTTTATGGTGGCTGGAGTGTCAGTCCTGACACTAACCAATTGGAGGACCTGCTTTCAGGGCTGGATGCTGATTAACGTCATAACCAGGACGAATGGTTTTAGAAGTCACATAAATAGTTAAATGGATCTCACCTGTCTGTAGTCAAGGTGATTCAATTGATTGTAGTACAAATGCACCTGATCTGGAAGGTCCAACTTGTGTCACTCAGTATGGTGGCCTAATGTAAGCAATAAAGACAAAAGGAACAATCCAAGTTGATTGAAAAGCCCAAGTCAGGGGATGGAGAGAGGAAAAACTCAAAGTGACTTAATATCCTTTGAAGTTCAGTTAAATCAATCATTAAGGAATAGGAAGAGCACAGCAGAGCTGTAAATCTACTTGGAGCAGCCTGTCTGCAAAAACTGAGTGGATCATGCAAGAAGAAAACTAGTGAGGAAGGCCACCAAGAGACCCACGATAACTCTAAAGGAGTTACAAGCTACAGCCGTGGAAATTAGTACATACAACTGTTGCCCAGGTGCTTCACCAATCGCAGCTTTATGGGAAACTGGCAAAGAGAAAGTCACATGTTAAGGAAAAAAACCCATATGACATTTGCTAGAAGACACATAGGAGACTCTAAAGTCAACTGGAAAAAGGTTCTGAGAAATTGTGGATGTACTTGAAAAAGGCTGTTCACTCATAATCCTCATGTGACCTGACAGAGCTTGCAGAGTTCTGCAAAGCAGAATAGGGAAACTTTTAAGAACTTTCTTTTTTCCCTTTTAAAATCCCACCCCTTAACATTTTCTAAAAATTACCAACAATAGGAATGTCAATCAAGATCAATATAAGTTTAACTTGTTAATGGCTGTACAAACACACAACACCAATATCTAAACCTGATAGAGAGAGAGAGGCCTGACCACACAGACTCAAAGCTGGCCTGGCTACCAAAAGTGCATAAACAAAATACTGACCTGAAGGGGGTCCATACTTATGTGATCAGTTGTTCTGTCATTTTCTAACTTACTTAATTCAGACCAGGGTCACAGGGGGTGCTGAAGCCTATCCCAGCTACCACAGGGTGCAAGGCAGGAACAAAGCCTGGACAAGGCATCAGTCACTCGCAGGGTACACACACAAACAAACACACACACACCATGGTCGATTTAGCATTGCCAGTCCACTTAACTTGCAAGTCTTTGGAAAGAGGAAGGAAACCGAAGCAGCTAAATTAAACCCATCTGTGAAGTAATGTTGTATAACAATAGTGAATAATTTGTTTTGGCAGTGTTTAATGCTTTTAAATGTATTTCCTTAATTTATGATTCAGTATTGTTTGGCTGGCAGTTCTGCATTGCTCCTACATTGCTCCTAAAACATGATATAAAAATGATAAAACAATAAAAACTCAGCAAGATGTAATTTAATTGGTAAAATATTGAACACAAAGTATACTGTTTTATATATATATATATATATATATATATATATATACATATATATATATGGAACCTATAGATTATTGTTCACTGGGACTAGTATTGGACCAACCAACTAAAAACAAAGAAAATACAGATAATTCAAAAGAAATGGAAAAAAATCATCAACAGTTATACAAAGATATCAAAGAAAGAAATATAATAATAAATAGAAGATACATAGTTCAATTGCAAAAGAAAACAATGGTTACAAAAACAGACACAACAATAAGCCAACGAAAAAGTAAATTGCAATCCCATAGACAAAAACTGGAGAAGTAGAAAAATATCCAAGAATATAAATAGCAAATATTAATAGAAAAACATAACTGGAAGAAAAAAATCATAAATAAGCTACACACACTAGTTGTCACACAAACTAGAATTAAATGAGGAGGACACTTGTTTACAGAAAATACGAAAGAAAAAAATACAATAAATACCGAAAAGGTAACTGAAACAGGAGAAATCTAAGGAATACATAAAAAGATAACCAAAAACAGAATGGGAGTCCAGATTTATAATTGAAATAAAAAGATAAAAGTCCAATGCTGAATCAAAGGTGTGATCAGAAAATGTCATTCATAGTTGATCAAATTGTAGTTCAAAGTAGAACTCAACGTCAGCTATTATTAGTTTATGTTAGAAAAATGAATGAAAAAATGGCCACCAATGCATTTCAAGACTCAGTTTCTTCATTGTCACTAAATAATATAAATTACTTCCACTCTAGTTATAAAAATTAAATAATTGAGTTATTAAACAACTGCAGTATTACATTTCATTTTTCTTTTGCTCACTATTTATCTGCATGTTTCTTGGGTTGTGTGTGGTCAACTGTGTGTTACAGACTGTTGCTTCACATGGAGCAGGTGCCTGTGGGCCACACTGCATGGGCTTCCTCTCCTTTGAGTGCACCAAACCAATGTGCACCTGACCTAATGATGTCACTTGGGCGTTGCCACACAATGTGATGGATATGGCTACATGCCCGATGTATGATATCATGTGGGCAATGCTATCTGGTCTTGGTTCTATTTCCTTGACTATAAATGCAAATCTGCATTAGTGGTAAGACTGCTAGCTCTTAGGATTGCTTTAGAAAAGCCAAATACCATATATTGGGCAAAGATATCACAGATTTAGCTTTTTGAGCTTATTAATTTATTTGTCTTTTGAGTATTTTTGGATTTGCATCCCTGTTATTTTGCTGAGTCTGTTTTGCCACTAGTGCTCTTGCTCTTAGGAGCTAATTTAGTGTTAGACAGGCAGTCACATCAGCACACTTGCAGAAAGGTTCATGAAACAAATCCTGGAATCTTTGACCATAAAAATGGGTCATTTTACCTTTTCAGGTTAGTGGTAGGGTTTTTACCAGCGATTTTAACACATTTCTTTGTCTTCTTCTTGCATCTAAAAATTTCTGGTGCCTCAATAGCTCAGTAGTTTGTTTCCTTTACATACCAACAAGTCATGATCCATTTGTTCTATGACCACTAGGGAAAAACAACTGATCAAAATGAAATTCTAGACTTAGAGAAAGTAATCAAGAAAAAGAGAGAGTTAAAGGAGCATGCAGATTCAATGTTTTAGAACAGGCAAGGTCAGAGCAGTAAAAAAAAAAGTCAAAGAAAACCAAACACCAAAGCCAAAATGCAGAACAAAGTAATAGTATTTTTTGGAAATGGTCCTCATGTTAACTTGTTTCTCCTTCCACTGTTACTAACCTCTGACATTTGTTTTTGAAATGCTGTGCACTTTCATGTTTTATAGGCAGAAGACATGATGTGCAACATGATTTCTGTCTCATGAGACTGGTAACCACAAACAACTTGATAACAGCCACCTGAAAACGCCAAGAAAAGGCAGAGAAAAAACAATCAAACTATCGGTAAGATGACATCACCGTTAAAAAGATTATCATAAAAAATCCTAAGAACAAAGTAAATCAGTTCTAGACATGCCAAAACAAAGATTCCTCAAAATTAGACTGTCTATAGTATTGGTCTTATAACCCTGTCCAGACTGATGAGAA
Source organism: Erpetoichthys calabaricus (assembly GCF_900747795.2). Classification (NCBI taxonomy): domain Eukaryota; kingdom Metazoa; phylum Chordata; class Cladistia; order Polypteriformes; family Polypteridae; genus Erpetoichthys; species Erpetoichthys calabaricus. The sequence goes on from NC_041394.2 coordinate 153,337,306, forward strand.
CTTATAGCCTTCTTTTTGAGGTCATCTGATGTCTTTTTGGATATAACTAAGCTTAACCAGTATAGGTGCAGCTCAACTGACTACGACTCTCATCTTTATATAGAAAACATGTCTCTTAGACCTTCACTTGAAGACTGTCCCTGTACTGATAAATGTGGTATCCTGTCATTTATTTATTTAGTTTTACTTTCCTTATTGAGTAAGAAAAATAATTAATAATGCAATCCACTTACCTCTGATATGTGCTAATTCACGTTTTTTTTTCTGCCTCATGCATCAGTTTCAGAATGACATGGTATTGCACTGGTGAGCACTGCTGTATCACATCTCCTAGCCCATTCACTGTTTATGTGTAAGATGACAGAAAAAGAGAATAGGATATGAAAAATCCAAAATATCTGACAGACATCTATCATTAAAAATTAAACAGTTAAACAAAGAGAAGAAAAATTAAACATCTGTAAATACCAAAATGACTAAATCGAGAAAAATGATTACATACCCAAAACAAAAAAAATTCTAACAATGTCTTAAAAATAGAGTAAGAAGAAATACCCAATTTAAAGCCTTGATTAACAAGCGTAACCTGAATGAGGAAACCCCAAAACCAAAGGCTAATCTGAAAAGAAGAAATACCAAAACAAAAGTCCAAAGCAAAAACACTAATCAAAAAACTTAATCTTAATTAATCGCAAGAAAACCTCAGAAAGAAAGGAACAAATGACAGAGAGAAGGAACCCAGTGTTTCAACAATAAGAGTGAGGCCAAGCATACGTTTATGTACGGTAGTTTTGGGTGATCTGCCTAATAATGACATGCCTGGAAAATTTGGTGGCCCTGCCCCCTGTGGTTTATAGGATAAAATACAAATAGAACACATTTAATCAGAACTAAACTTTTAAAACACATAAACACACAGAAGAATGACAATTACAGAATAATAGCACTGGTCAACAAGCATTTTGCTACTGGGAGTCTTTCAACTTTACTTTAACAGGTTTCACTTGCTGACTCCAAATCTGAAAACCGTTTTCGTCTAGCATGTCCCATTTTTTAGTTATGATGTTCCAGGTCTTGGACAACTAGGGTGACTGGACAGTAAAAGCGGATAAACATTTTGATAAATACCAGTAATTCCACTAAGGATGCCATTGAGATAAATGATTTCACCACACGTTACTAACAGCTGTGAGTTGTTTACCTTGTCATTATTAATTTTATTTAAAAATTATTAATTTTTAATTAGCAGAAAAAATATTTATTACTGATTACCAGGTCTTATATGACTCTAAAGCATAATGACGCAACTCAGACATGACGGTGCAGTAGGTCAAGGTTTTACTGTTAAACATAACATTGCATTTCAGGATATTTTGCTCTTTAGATTCACCATTACTTTGAAAATTTTGTCAAGGCAATGGACAGTAAAGGCAATGCTTTTCAGCATTTAAGAAATAAGTTCAGTCTCGAAAAAAGTGAAGCCAAAATTAAGGAAGGTGTTTTTGTTGTTCCTGAAATCCGTGAACTGATGCTTGACGATGAGTTCAAAAGGAAACTGAAGCCAACTGAATCAGCACCCTCATTCATGCGGATTGTTCAGAATTTTCTTGGCAGTCACAGAGCATAGAATTATGCTGAGCTTGTGGAGAACCTGCTGAAAGTGTATCAGCTTATGGGAACCAGAATGTCACTGAAGATGTCATTTTTTACATTCTCATCTCGACTTTTTCCACCAAATTTGGGCAATGTCAGCGATGAGTATAGGGAAAGATTTCATCAAGATATAAAGGTGATGGAATACTGATATTGGGGAATATTCACTCCGAGCATGATGGGAGACTACTGTTGGTTCTTACAAAGGGAGACGGATGTGCAGTACAAGTGAAAAAGCGAGTGCCTCCAACATTTTGGAGCACTCTGACCTCACTTTTATATTGAGGTAAATTGGCATAAATATGCTTTAACATGTCTCTGGTATGGTCTTCTGGTTTGTTTTCAGAATAAACACATTCAAACAATTTTGGTGGGACACAGTCCAAACTCTAGATATCGTGTTGATATATTATATTGATATTCAAATGTGTCAAAACATCAATGATGTGTATTTCAAAAACCTGACATGCTAGCTTAATTCCGATTGCATATATGAAATCAGTGTAAAAAAAAACTTCATAAAGAGCTGCTCTGATGTTCCCAGTAGCAAACAAAAAATATTTTTTTGTAGACCAGTGTAGTTAATAGTTTACCCTCTACACAACAGACAGCCAGCACAATACCAGCGCTTGCCATCTGTAATTATTTTCAGATAACTTCGTAGGCTGTATTAATAATGGGGATGAGTCAGAGTACAGGAAAGTTGTGGAGTACTTTGACTTATGGTGCAGGGACAACAACCTGCAACTCAACATTGGCCATTCCACAGCTGAGACAGCACTGGGCCAGCCACTCCTATGAAAGGACCCCTCTACCTGACAATATATAAGAAGAGTGGGCAGAGCAGGCTTTTTTTCCTTAAGAGACTGTGTTCCTTTAATGTGAGTAGTGACAACCTTCACATCTTCTATAACTCCGTAATGGCCAAGTGCAATTTTCTATGCTGTGGTGTGCTAAGCCAGTAACATTACTTCATGAGAGGCCCACCAAATCAACAAGCTAATTAAAAGGGCAAGCTCAGTTATAGGACACACTCTTGACCCCCTGGAGGCAGTAGTGAATTAGAGATTTAAAACTGAGTGCCATTATGAACAATGCTACACATCCTCTCTCTGACACACTAAAACAGAGAACTTTCAGCCAATGAATAATTCAGCAGAAGTGTGTCAAGAAGCGCTACTGGGTCTCCTTCATACCAGCGGTAATGCGTCTGCATAATGCCTCACTGTGACTGTGACAGCCAAGACAGACATTTTCTTTCATTTTAAAACTTCTTTCTTTTTTAGTCATTCTGGTGTGTGTTCAGAGGGCACATCACAATAATGTGACATACAGCTTTGTAATAGTACACTTTGAACAATTGCATAATGAGAAATCATCTATTCCTCTGGATACTTAATGTTTTTGAAATGGAGAATTTACATAATCAGCTGGTTGGAACTACAGATGTTGGTTAGAGGCAACAATTTCTATCTTTCTTTTATAAAACAAATCTATCTATCTATCTATCTATCTATCTATCTATCTATCTATCTATCTATCTATCTATCTATCTATCTATCTATCTATCTATCTATCTATCTATCTAGCAAGTATCATAAACATTCAGGCAGCACTCTTATTTATCCGTTTCACTCTTATTGCACTTTATTGTATCATAATATTGAGTCATACTGGATTAAAGTAAAATTTTTGTGCCACTAGTAAACCTAAAGCATACTCTGTCAAAACAGATACATGATTCTAAAGCTCTTTCTAAATGAATTCTCAAAGAAACCAACAGCAAATAATGAACTGTATACATATTAAGCTGCCTTGCGTCAATATTTGGAAGAGATCCACACATCACACCTAACAGAACTCAGTACTATGGGTGGGGCTCGATTTGTTTCAAACCAGTTTTGTTAAACTTAACTTGCATGTATGGAATGTTTTTTGATTTTAATAAAATAAAATAAAATAAATACATAAATAAATAAATAAATAAATAAATAAATAAATAAATAAATAAATAAGAGAACTCAGTGGTGAAGCCACATTGGTCAGCATTGGTCTAATCAGATTGCAGATTGTCCTCTAACTTGGTCTTACAGTCTGATCATACTGATGTCCACCTCCTTAACTGTGTCTTCTTGCTTTGACACACTCCTATAATATCCAAGTCAGTTAAGCATTTGAAATACTGTCATATGCACAATTGTATCCAAACTATGAGCAGAAGGCTGGAATTTCTTAAATTTGCCATCCCTCTGCTGCCAATTTAACCTGCAGTATTTTCCAGATAAACAGGTACCAGTGTGTCTAGAGAGAGAAAGAGATTACAAATGTCTACCTGTAGAAAATCCATGTAACCTGTAAACCTCAAAAAGTCTGATTTAGTGTTAACCACTCTAAGCAAGGTGTTCATAAGAAATGTAATGATTTACTTCATGATGCTGAAATACCTAATAAACAAGAATAGTTGCAACAATATTAAAATGTGTGCCTCAATGTAAATGTTTAAAGTCTAAACATTTTCAATTATAGTCTACTTTTACCATTTCTCATCCTTTCATGGAGGTCTATAGAAGGTTAGATCCCTCGTAAAGGATCAAAAATATCATATTCATAATCACTGACCTTGAAATTATCTAAAATGATACCCCAGATGCTTATGTTTGAAATGTGTCATTTGTAACCTTTTTGTGAGTGGCTTTTAGAGGGCTAGGAATGTCAGTAAAGAATGAACTATCAAAATATTAAATTTGTGATCAGCAACCTCAAAATAGCACAAAACAACACTTCACATGTCTATATTACTAATCCCCATTTTTTTCAAAGTTTTGTGAAAAGGAGGAACTCTGTCCCCTCATTTCTTATTGGGGGTGAACCCCTGAGGTTGGTTGATATGGCCAGCACAACTTCAAGTCCTGATCATCATTTTTCCTCAAGGCACCTATTGGTTTACTCTTTAAATATAGGGTGTCATTCCCAGGCATAGAAATTATTACTTTTTTCATATCTAGAGTGTCGAACATAGGGGGCTCAGGATCTTGCATAACTACACATCAGGATGAATCAAACAGTATATCATGTGTGAACAGTTTCTCATACCAGTGAGTTAGGAAGAGTAGGAAAAACACAAAAACAAATTGATTTCAAAGAGTTCATAAGTATTTCTTAGGAACATAATACTCACAGTTCCATATGTTGCTGATTTCTGATACACAAGATATAAAGAAGAAGTAATGAGTGCATTGGAATTACCAGTTTATGACTTACAATGCTGAAAAGAACCGTATCATACCTAATGATACCATACCTTCCACCTAATAGCATTATTATTATTATTACTATTATTATTATTATTATTTAATAATGCTAATTGCTGAATGAAAGATAAAATCAACCTGTTTCATTGAGATATTTCTAGGTTAGTATGAGAAAACCACTGATAAGGACATTGTTTTAACAACATGTGCTGACAAAAGTTCATGTGACTATTCCTCTATCTATCTATCTATCTATCTATCTATCTATCTATCTATCTATCTATCTATCTATCTATCTATCTATCTATCTATCTATCTATCTATCTATCTATCTATCTATCTATCTATCTATCTATCTATCTATCTATCTATCTATCTATCTATCTATCTATTCTCAGCATTCACTGCCACTTTCCTGATTGTTACACATTTTTTTTCTCTCTGATAATCTCATCATTTTTTTTCATTGCTCATGGCTGGGACAGTTGGTAGTTATCCACTACAGAGATGATTGGTCATGTCTATGCTGCAGTCCACATTTCTCTGATTCCACTCATGAAGCACCTTCTCAGATCATCCATCCATCCACTTCAAATCCACAATTCAGGGTCTTTGGAAAATCCAGAACCTCTCAGATTCTTATTTAAAAGTTCCAGTAAACAACTGCTCAGTCTTCTCCAATTACCTGGATCATACATGTAGCCATCACTCTGCCTTTATGTTTTGAATGTAACATGGGATGGGGTGGAACCTCATAGAGATAATGTACTGGAACTGGTAAATTGGTTTATCCATATCAATGAAGCTACAGTCCTAGAGAAGAACCTTAGCCCTCTCTGTTTGTACGCCTTGAAAATGAGTCCCTGAAGAGATTGTGCTAATCTAAAGACCCAGTAGATGGAAAAGATTTCTTCAGCAAGACTGAGAGACAAGAGAGAGAGAATCATGGAACAGGGGTTGTTGAATTAATTGAAGTAAAACAACACATGCCTTTATTTAAAGTCTGCTCATGTCTAAATCATACATACTGTACATTCAAGCCTAGCTAGGTGATAACATCAATCGGGAGTGCATCTGACTGATCTAACTGAGACAGGCCTAAAAGTTAACTGTACTCTTCAAGGAAAAATCTAAAGTGGCTGCTCTCAGTAATTTTTTCTAAAACAAAAAAAAACATGAAAATTGAGGAATCCACCCATTTCCCCAAATCTTTCTGCTTCTGCACTAAAGGTTATTCCAAACTGATGTCTTTGGTCTAGTATCCTGCTGAATATGTAGTAGATGGGTAATAAAGCTTGGCTGAGAGTACAATAATAATTGACGACTTAAGAAAACCAAAGATAAAGTGCTCAATGAGGAAGATAAAATGTTATACTTATGTTGGGGGAGTTAAAAAGAACCTTTTGTGGAGTTATGGAGGATAGCTTGTAAAAACTGAAGTCTGATGATATTCCAAATTAAGTTATCAAACCAGGTTGGATCACAGCATTAGAAGGTCACCATGTTTTTACACCAAGTGTTCTCCAGTCATAAAAGCTGACCTGCTGCTTCTCCTTTTGGTGAGAACTCACTTAACCCCTCAGCCTTGTCTTATTCATTTCAGTTTGTCTGACAGCAGGAGGTGTGTATTTCAGATGTGATGGACACACCTTCTCCTCAAGCACCCTGTAGCCTCCCATCCAACTTTGTTCTGAAATGTGGCCTGGTGGTTTGGTAAATCAGTACATAATGGAGGAATTACAGCAAAACAGCTAACTTTGGTCCAGTCCTTAACCCCACACTCTGTCAGCCAATTTAAAACGGTACCTTCCTCCAGCTTTTCTGAAATCATCACTGAACTAGAGCTAAGCCTTGAATCTCAGTCAAGAGCAGAACAAAGTTATGGACAAGAAAAAAAAAATCATGCACCTCTTCAAATGGAGAATTCAAACTTAGAAGGTCTGGGTGCACATCTAACATTGTTAGATTACTGTGTCTTTCAAGCATGACTAATAATTTCACTCTGACAACAGAAAGGCCAGAACAGAGCTTGAAGAAAACTGAAGCGAGAGTGTATAAATTAAATGTAATGCAGCTGGCATCATTCAGGGAGTCAGAAGCTCGGCCTAAAATGTTGGCTCCCTTGTGAAATGGAGGTAAAATGATAAAAATTAATCAATAACCAAGACTGACTCCCCTAGGCAAATGGGGAGGGGGCTTCAGGGTACAGTACAGTATGTTCTCTCCATATGGCCATCTTAAATTTAAAAACAAAATCAATTTCTTGGAGACGGGGTCCCTATTCCTGTGTGTTTAATGAATTTTACATTTCTATAATCTGCCCTCTCCTCCTGTGGACTAATTCCAGAGGCTGGACAGGATCGTAATCCATTAGTGGCCTTAATCCCATGATGTAATACCCCACGTGACGAGGGAAGCGAGGGGAATGTGGGACACAGCGTTAATCCTGCAGATTTACCTGGGGAGTGAAAATATGTGCTGCTTAAAAACACAGCTCTTGTCCTCCACAGAGACATTGAATGGTGAACTGGTGAAATAGACCACCCTCTCTGCAATATTGAAGAAGAACAATAGGTCCCACAGAAGCTGGGAAGTCATACCCAAATTCTGGGACTTGTGGGTACACAAAGTGACTATACAAAGCAAGTGCCAAGCTGGTGGGGACAACCTAATGACTTAAAGATTTAGGGTCTGATCAGATCCAAGTCTGAATGGGAGAAGCAGGTCCACAAGCTATACAAAGCCAAATGTGAGTTGAAATCAGACATCCTAACACAAATAACAGGTCCAGATAGGCACCAGTGAGGCAGCCTCTGTGTCTATAAAAAGTGATTGATGAGACTGATCCTCCAACTATAAAAGGCCCACTTGTCTGGGTGGAGGTACTGGTTATCAGGTCTTAAAGGCTCATAACTGTGAATTCTTATCCATTCATCTACATTTGAACCTGAACTCCAGTTCATGACCCCATGGACCAAACCTATCCCAAGACTAGAGCCTGAATAGAGTGTGACTTCAAAGCAGGGTACACTTACATCCTTACACTCACCTTGGGACAATTTAGAGTTACTGTATTAGCCTATCTACATGTTTCTGATATGTTGGAGAACACATTTAGAAAAAAAAACACAATCACCAGGTGAACAGTGCACCTCAGTATAGATGGTGCCCAGGGTATTAGATAGGAGACAGCAGCACTAACTATGGCTCTATGATGGCACCACAGGAATTATCATCATTTATTAAATGGTAATTTAAAACATCTTGCCAAGTAGTTGCTCCTGTTTTAGGTCCCTTTTTTATTTTGCCAACAGAGAGAAAGAAAGCTGAAAATGGCTGGTAGAATTACAAGTGTTAGATTCCACCAAAGAATGTACAAAGTGGTACATCAGGCCGAGCTTCACATGAATGTAAAAGCCCATTGTAGTAACTCTAGACATGCAGCATCTTTCATAAGCACCCAGAATTTAGTCAGATGGTGGGTTCCGATTGTGCTACAGTGGTAAAGTACAACACAGTCACCTAACATGATGGGTAAGAAATAAAGAAAGGTGAGTCACACAAGATTATCGAGGATGTAAAGGTGAGTGGAGATCATGAGGGATGAAAGATAAAGAGCGGCACTGCCAAGTTGTTAGAGCTTACTGTCACAATTCCTACTCATATTGAGAACTGATTTGGGAGCACAGGAGAGAACCCTAGGCTTACATACCTCAAAGTGTCTTCTTTCTTTTTCTCAGCTGAGGACCAGAATCCTGAAAAAGGAGGCCATGCCCATCAAGGTCAAGGAATTCAACCTCGCCGAGATTCACCCCCATAAGATTTCTAAATGGAGAAGATGGCAGACGTGACCCATGATGGCTGAATCAAAGGATACACCAGAAGAGGGCTAGTCAGTTCTGGTTTGGCCAGCAGCTCCACCCAGAAATGGATTTGTGATATGTCTTCTATGGGATCACGCTCAAAACAATAAGGAAGAACGTGAGGATTTGTCAGAAAAAGATAAGGTCATTAGACCTAAGAACTGCAGTGGGCTGGCACCCTGCCCGGGGTTTGTTTCCCGACTTGCTCCCTATGTTGGCTGGGATTGGATCCAGCAGACCCCCGTGACCCTGTAGATAGGATATAGCGGGTTGGATAATGGATGGATGGATGGACCTAAGAAGCTGAGCATGCCTTTTGTTTCTTCATTTTTAAAATTTTTCTTGTCTTAATAAAAACTCTAAAATTAGATTTTCACATGGCTTGGCTGTGACATGTCTTCTATTTCCAGTGGTCTGAGAGCCGTTCCAAAAACCCCGCAGTCACACCATTACTACTAATAATAGTATTAGTAACTGATGTTCAAGAAGATCAAACCGATATGGAGTTACAATACAATGACTTCAATCCAATTTCATGACTTAACTGGCAAGGTCATATTTCCTTTGTTTACCTTCTCTTCCGGATGATAGGGGTAAAGGTTCAACATACTTGGAGAGTGGGAGTGACGTGAGTTAAGAGCCAATAATGATAAAGACCAGCAGAAACCCAAGCTAATGTAGCAGATAAGTCAGTATTACTGACAAAGTTGACAGTAAACCTCACCAATAGGGTTAAAAGATCAATATAATTGAAAATTATAGCAATAGAGCTAAATATCTAGCACAGATGAAACAATAGGACTGCCAGACACCCTTAAAGGAGTCCTTACAAACAAGCTATAGTACTGAGAGGTGGCAAGGAGCCAACACAGGCAAACAATGATGCTGACAGAGAATAAAAGACTGACATGGGTAAAGACTGGTTCTGAAGTAAAGCAAGGAGTCCACACAGGTAAAAATGGATCCTGACAGGCAGCCATACATCTTACCTGGGCCTTACAAGTGGCCAGCAGCTGTAAGAATAAATAAAACAGTATGAACACCAGGAGAGGAAGCCACACAGATAAAAAGTGGAACCAATTGATGAAAAGAGCCAAGAAACATGAACAGTCGGTTCTGACAGGGGCAATGAGGCCACACAAATGTCAATGTCTGGTACTGTCAGGTGGCCAAGTACACAGAACAGAGAAAAAAGTGGTATTGCAGAAGAACAAGAGGTATAACAGTAAATGGGTAGAACTGCCAGAGGGCAAGAACTCCACACATATGAAGAGTGGAATTGATAGGATATAATTGGAAACACAGGTCACTAATGGTCATGTCAACTAACAAGAAGCCTCTTACAGTAAGAATGGTATTGAGAAATAGGAAAGAACCAATGCTGGGGAAGATGACCGGAACTGAAAGAATACTAAATAGCCTGGGTAATAACTAGAGCAAGTGGTCATCAGAAGTGAAGGATGATACTAGAAGGATTAAAGAGCTAATAGGGATGGAGACTGGTGCTGGCAGGGTTCAAGGAGACCATATGGGTGGCAAATAGTGGTGATGAGAGGTAGTCAAAAAGTAAATCCAACCAGGTAAGGAGGAGCCCTAAAAGAGGCAAAATTTCCACATACATGAAAGAGAGTGCTGCTAATAGATGGCCATATATCCATAACAAGTAAATAGTGGTACTGACATGGTGCTCACTACATTGAAGGATTTTAAAAAAACTGGATTAAAGACTCCATGGAGGTGAAGAATATCATAGACCTTTGCTCAAGCAATCGTTATAGTTAGCATAATGTTCAAATAGGAAAGGAGACCAAAAAGATAAAAAGTACAATGGAACATCTAATATTAGTTGAATGACAAGGTTACTGGACCCATATTGGGAAGGTTTGATCCAACATCACACTGTCCTGTGGACTCTTGTGCACCTGCCCTGAACTCAAAGGTACAAATCAACAAAGTCTATGCCGTTGTACAAGATGGACATTTATGATCTTCTTCCTCTTAGCTTAATAGCAGCAAGCTTCGGAGAGAGCTGACAGAACACCAGTTGGACTTTCATTCATTTCTCTTCAATTGTTGATATGGCCTGAGGAAACAAAGCACTTTATCCATTTTCCTGTTAGTGACAGAATGATGATTTGAAAATGTTTACTAATAAATCTATAAGACTGGTACAAACACCACTCCTCCCCCCAAGTAGCCAGCCAAAACAGATTATTTTTATTTCCAGACACAGCAACCTGCCACCCTACGCTGTGTCTGGCAATGCCACTGTGTGTGTGTGTTTTTTTCTCTGAATGTGCTTATTATTTTTGTAGTTTTTATTCTATACAATCGTCTGCTCCTCCCCCAGTTTTGCTGAGCCAGGCAGCATGGAAAACACATACTTTTATCATTTATCTCATGAGGTTCCACAACTGGCCATGTCAATGATGTGAGTCCAGTTTCCAGAGTTGTAACCTTCTGAGGCCTGGGCACTTTGGTTTACAGGCTGGCATTTTAACAAAAGGAAAAGTAAATGACTCCTGGAGTGATTGTCTCCTTCATAGAGTTCAAAAGAACTAGCTAATACATTAGAGAAACCGGAGATTACAACACCTTGTAAGCTTTGTCCAGTTTCCACCAAATACAGCGTAAATGATAATGCCGATATGTGAGACAAATATATATGGTATGTAGGTAAAGCTCTGGGGTGGGACTTTAGCCTTATTGCAATAAGGTCAGCATTTAGATCACTGGCCAAATGACCTGGTTAAGTGTTAGATAGCGTCAAGTAAATGACGGATGTCATTGCACACAGTTCAGCTGACCAATAGATTTGGCTGTATGTAGGCCAAGACTCCAGGCATTTTCCAACAGTGTCCCATACTTGTTTGATTGAATTCATGTTGTTAACCCTGAAAGACCTCAGAGGATTCATGATGTTTCTTGGAGCTCTACTATTAAAATCAGCAATTTGTGGATCTGTATTATTAATACAAGAAAACCATCATTTTTGATGGTCCAGATTAAAGGGATGACAAGTTCAAGTGTTGAGTTGGCATTGCGCACTCAGTGATGACCAACTAGGATCTGCTGCCATGTGGCGTAGACTTTCAGACAATGGCATCTAATCATGAAGGGCCCTTTGACCAGGCCTTCTACAGACCTAATGTTGCCTATCATTGAGAAAACAAATTGATGCCCCTCAGCTACCTACTGAAGTCTTTCTCAGTTCCACACAAGTCTTTGCTGTCTGTTATTCCATTTGAAATCAAGAGTGATGTAGAGGTGTTGTGTCACTTAATGTTAGCACAGAATGAATGTGTCCAGTGCTTGATCTGCAGTCTTGAATTTCCTTTTGACATATATGTCAATGTACTTCATCTGCCATCATTCTAGATGGTCTTGGTACAGCTCTCGATGTTTGTGCTTCCCTTTCAGTTCCTCACTGTTTCCATACACATTGCACAATGGAGACGTTCCATCAAGGTTGACCTGAAATATTTCAGAACAGCAGGCCACCCTTGTGCATTTCAAAGATCTGACCACTTTCATCAACTGATGGCTACTAATACAGTGCTTTTGTCCACCTTCTGGACATGATCTGTTGAGGAAAAGGTGCACAACCAAACTTTTCAATTAAGGATTTGTTTTCAAAAAAAGTCTAAACACTCCACCATAACTTACATCAGGACTTGAGTATATAATATCATTAACCAAGATACCCATAAGCTGCATGCTCACCAAATTTAGTGGAAATAATATAGTGCTTTCATAGTGATCTGATTTATGTTTAATCCAATGTAAATGACTTAGCACCTCTGTGTGACTAGTATAGTGAAACCTTTTAAGCAAACTATCTTGCAAAGTTACCTACAGTACTGTGCAAAAGTTTTAGGCAGGTGTGAAAAAATGCTGTAAACAAAGAATGCTTTCAGAAATATAAATAATGATTGTTTATTGTTATCAATTTACCAAATGCAAAGTGAACGAACAAAAGAAAAATCTAAATCAAATCAATATTTGGTGTTACTACCTTTTGCCTTCAAACCAGCATCAATTCTTATAGGTACACTTGCACAAAGTCATGGATTTTGTAGGATTATAGTCAGGTGTATGATCAACCAATTATACCAAACAGGTGCTAATGATCATCAATGTCACACGTAGGTTGAAACACAGTCATTAACTGAAACAGAAACAGCTGTGTAGGAGGCTTAAAACTGGGTGAGGAACAGCCAAACTCTGCTACCAAGGTGAAGACAGTTTCATGTCATGGCAAGATTGAGCACAGCAAGAAGACACAAGGTAGTTATACTGCATCAGCAAGGTCTCTCCCAGACAAAGATTTCAAAGCAGATTAGAGTTTCAAGATGTGCTGTTCAAGCTCTTTTGAAGAAGCACAAAGAAACGGGCAACGTTGAGGATCGTAGACGCAGTCGTCGGCCAAGGAAACTTAGTGCAGCAGATGACAGACACATCAAGCTTATTACCCTTAGAAATCAGAAGATGTCCAGCAGTGCCATCAGCTCAGAACTGGCAGAAACCAGTGGGACCCAGGTACACCCATCTACTGTTTGGAGAAGTCTGGCCAGAAGTGGTCTTCATGGAAGAGTTGCAGCCAAAAAGCCATACCTCCGACGTGGAAACAAGGCCAAGCGACTCAACTATGCTCGAAAACATAGGAACTGGGTTGCAGAAAAATAGCAGCAGGAGTTCTGGACTGATGAGTCAAAATTTGAAATATTTGGCTGTTGCAGAAGGCAGTTTGTTCATCGAAGGGCTGGAGAGCGGTACAATAATGAGTGTCTGCAGGCAACAGTGAAGCATGGTGGAGGTTCCTTGAACGTTTTGGGCTGCATTTCTGCAAATGGAGTTGGAGATTTGGTCAGGATTAATGGTGTTCTCAATGCTGAGAAATACAGGCAGATACTTATCCATCATGCAATACCATCAGGGAGGCATATGATTGGCCCCAAATTTATTCTGCAGCAGGACAACAGCCCCAAACAAACAGCCAAAATCATTAAGAACTATCTTCAGTGTAAAGAAGAACAAGAAGCCCTGGAGGTGATGGTATGGCCCCCACAGAGCCCTGATCTCAACATCATCGAGTGTGTCTGGGATTACATGAAGAAACAGAAGGATGTGAGGAAGCCTACATCCTCAGAAGATCTGTGGTTAGTTCTCCAAGATGTTTGGAACAACCTACCAGCCGAGTTCCTTCAAAAACTGTGTGCAAGTGTACCTAGAAGAATTGATGCTGTTTTGAAGGCAAAGGGTGGTCACACCAAATATTGATTTGATTTAGATTTCTCTTTTGTTTATTCACTGCATTTTGTTGATTGATGAAAATAAATGATTAACACTTCCATTTTTGAAAGCATTCTTTGTTTACAGCATTTTTTCACACCTGCCTAAAACTTTTGCACAGTATTGTATATATTATTGGATGCTTTCAAAACACACAAGAACAATAGAGAAGGTGTACCTGGGTGTGAAGCAGTCAACATTTCCCTACACACAGGCTGATCAGAGAAGAGCACTGGAGACACTGATGCATATCCTCCTGCATTGAGACACTTGCTCAGGAATAAGGGATGCCACCCTGAGCAATTCCACCTCCTTCATGTGCCAGGTGAAAAGGTGCCAATGCTTCAGGGTGAAGGCACTGAGTTGATATTTCACAGGCACAAAGAAATAAAGAGTGAGGCATGAGATCAATGCATGTGAACTACCCCTTACCTGGCTTTATATTTATAACTTCTTTTATGTAGTTAAAGTATGCTTCTTTTTAATTAAATTGAGACAAGCTGTACAGCTGTACTGTACTTAGCATCTCTGCCTCACATCTTCAAACACCTGGGTTCAAATCTCAGACCAGGCAATGTCTATATCTGCCAGTATCTGTGCAGGTTCTTCTCTCACAACCTAAAAAACACATGTAAGTTAGAATGACTGGAGACTCTGTCCTCCTGTAGTAAGTAAACTTCTAAGCTAAGCAAAGCTGCTCTCAAAAGCTTATTATTTTTGTATGGTTATTTTTCACAGATTGTTCAGTCACACACACACATATGTATTGTAGTCATGTGAGGTATGACATAAAATCCAAAAAAATGTTGGGGCACCAGCCAGGTCACCTGTTTAATTAACTAAATAAACCTCAACAAAAATAGCATGCAATGGTGCATATAAAGCAAAATAAAGCAGGAGCTGAGCTCCATCTCTTCCAAGTGTTAGTCTTTTGTCAAGTATTGGATAAAAAAAAAACGTTTTAATTCAACCAGGACTTGTGTCTATGGAGTTGTTTTTGGGGTTTGTGGTGCTGCAACTTCCCCTACAGGCCAAAATGTGTATATATTTATGATGTAGTCTTGTTGTATTAATGTTTCTTATGTGGTTAATGTGCTTATGAGAGTGTGCACTGTAACAGGTGCTGAAAGAAATCAATGAATTGTGTATCCATATGATAAAAATAATAGCAAAAATTATATAAATTGCTTACCTGTTTTACAGTAAGATGCCTTGCAAGCTTCTCTTTGAATATGCTGGAAAGGTGACATATCCCCATTAATTGTGAGATTTAATCAGCATGGCTGAGATTAGTTATTACAATTATTTAATTCAGCACATTCCTAACCACAGACATAGGTATATGGTTTGTACTGGAAGTGGATCGGTGTATATGTATGTGATATATGTAAACAATCTACTCTCTATATAAAAAATCCTAAGCATAAAAGTGCAACCATTTTGTACAACAATTTTATGTGACGTTTTTATGTCACTTTTTTGTCACGCTTTAAATCAGGCTTATTTTAAAACCTACATATATATGTTTGGTATCATTCTTTTCAGAATTTATCAGACTTTAATGTAACATTATTAGATTTTCAGATTCTTATTCAGTTTTTAAATTATAAACTAAAATATCAAGAAAGTCGTGGTTTTTAATATCAAGAAAGTCATGGTTTTTATTTTTGATCGAGTAAACTTTCTTTCACAGGAACAAACTATTAAAAAAAATTATCTATTCATAACACCAATGTTTGTATTTAGGTGATTTAGTTAGCTGAAGGTCGAGTTACGATGACCCATTGCATTCATTTTTAAAAAATCTTTTTTATCTATAAGAATGTCAGTTAAAAAGAATGGATTATTTATTTAGTCTCTTATAAATACTCATCGAGCATAGTGGACCTCAGTTTAATGGGAATACTCCAATCGGTAAGAGAGTAAATATTTTATTCTCATTTCATGATTTTTACTCCATTAAATAATAATTAATTTTTCTTTTACACATTTATAGAATTTTGTGATTTTTGACTCCAATAAATAATAATTTTTCTTTCGTACATTTACAGATTTTACTAATATTCTGGCTACAACTGGGGGTTGGGCACCAAAGGCATATACAGCATATATATATATATATATATATATATATATATATATATATATTCTTAGGTCTGAGTCACAATCTGATTATTTGGGTGGTGGTCAGCTAGTTGGAAAACATCCGCCACAACGTCTCATTTGTGAGAAGAAGATCATAGATATGTTATATAGTATCTGCCAAATTATACAAGGAGTACACAACATGTATTTTGCCCTTATTGGGGCTTGTCAGGTGTTAGCACTTTTGCATCCGCTTACAGGTATCGAATCTCAGACGTCAGCACTTGAGGCAAAGCCTCTGACGTTGCACTACAGCTGCAGGTTTGCTTATTTGACAGAGTGAAGATCGGAGCATTACATGCTTAGGTCTAAGTTGCAGTCTTATTATTTGGGTGGTTACCTACCAGGTAACACTTATAACATACAGTGCATCCGGAAAGTATTCACAGCGCATCACTTTTTCCACATTTTGTTATGTTACAGCCTTATTCCAAAATGGATTAAATTCATTTTTTTCCTCAGAATTCTACACACAACACCCCATAATGACAACATGAAAAAAGTTTACTTGAGATTTTTGCAAATTTCTTAAAAATAAAAAAATTGAGAAAGCACATGTACATAAGTATTCACAGCCTTTGCCATGAAGCTCAAAATTGAGCTCAGGTGCATCCTGTTTCCCCTGATCATCCTTGAGATGTTTCTGCAGCTTAATTGGAGTCCACCTGTGGTAAATTCAGTTGATTGGACATGATTTGGAAAGGCACACACCTGTCTAAATAAGGTCCCACAGTTGACGGTTCATGTCAGAGCACAAACCAAGCATGAAGTCAAAGGAATTGTCTGTAGACCTCCAAGACAGGATTGTGTCGAGGCACATATCTGGGGAAGGTTACAGAAAAATTTGTGCTGCTTTGAAGGTCCCAATGAGCACAGTGGCCTCCATCATCCATAAGTGGAAGAAGTTCAAAACCACCAGGACTCTTCCTAGAGTTGGCCGGCCATGTAAACTGAGTGATTGGGGGAGAAGGGCCTTAGTCAGGGAGGTGACCAAGAATCCGATGGTCACTCTGTCAGAGCTCCAGAGGTCCTCGTGGAGAGAGGAGAACCTTCCAGAAGGACAACCATCAGGCCTGTATGGTAGAGTGGCCAGACGGAAGCCACTCCTTAGTAAAAGGCACATGGCAGCCTGCCTGGAGTTTGCCAAAAGGCACCTGAGGGACTCTCAGACCATGAGAAAGAAAATTCTCTGGTCTGATGAGACAAACATTGAACTCTTTGGTGTGAATGCTAGGCGTCACGTTTGGAGGAAACCTGGCACCGCTCATCACTAGGTCAATACCATCCCTACAGTGAAGCATGGTGGTGGCAGCATCATGCTGTGGGGATGTTTTTCAGCGGCAGGGACTGGGAGACTAGTCAGGATAAAGGGAAAGATGACTGCAGCAATGTACAGAGACATCCTGGATAAAAACCTGCTCCAGAGCGCTCTTGACCTCAGACTGGGGCGATGGTTCATCTTTCAGAAGGACAACGACCCTAAGCACACAGCCAAGATATCAAAGGAGTGGCTTCAGGACAACTCTGTGAATGTCCTTGAGTGGCCCAGCCAGAGCCCAGACTTGAATCTGATTGAACATCTCTGGAGAGATCTTAAAATGACTGTGCACCAACACTTCCCATCCAACCTGATGGAGCTTGAGAGGTGCTGCAAAGAGGAATGGGTGAAACTGGCCAAGGATAGGTGTGCCAAGCTTGTAGCATCATATTCAAAATGACTTGAAGCTGTAATTGCTGCCAAAGGTGCATCAACAAAGTATTGAGCAAAGGCTGTGAATACTTATGTACATGTGATTTCTCAGTTTTTTTATTTTTAATAAATTTGCAAAAACCTCAAGTAAACTTTTTTCATGTTGTCATTATGGGGCGTTGTGTGTAGAATTCTGAGGAAAAAAATGAATTTAATCCATTTTGGAATAAGGCTGTAACATAACAAAATGTGGAAAAAGTGATGCGCTGTGAATACTTTCCGGATGTGCTGTATCTATGATCTGCTTCTTGCAAATGAGAATATGTGGCGGATGTTTGCTGACTGGCCGACCAATTACAAGCGTTACCTGATAAGTAACCACCCAAATAATCAGACCACGTGTGCATGGGGACAGCTCTGGTGATGGTAATTCCTTGCTGATCCACAGGGTGATGCTGTATACTAATGCCTCTTCTTTTGCTCCCTCTGCAGACCAGATAATTGATACCCTTACCACCTCTACCATCACTTCTGGTGTCTGTCCATTTGGAACCACCACTTCCAGCCTGGCCTGTATTTAACTGAAAGTGTCGCCATCTTGGGTAGTCTATTTTCAGACTTGCACCTACAGAAACATCTCTTTCTGCTGAAATGTTCTTTATTATTTTGTTTTTTCAATATACGGGGTCACAGTGTCACTCCAAACCTTTACATGTCTTTTTCCTCTTTTACAAAGGTGTATGCAGTATTTATAAAGTGAACAAATTCCAGGATGTCACGACAACTATGCTGTGGGGACAGCAATGGACTCAGCTTGCTGAGGCGGTGGTGTGTAACTGGGCATGCACAGCTATCCAGCAGGCACGACTGATGGGACCATTGCACATAGTGTTACCATTACATCCTGATGACGATGCTGAGACATATTTCTTTATATTTGAGCATACTGCTACCTGTCATCACTGGGAGTGAGCAGAATGGGCACATATACTAGCACTGTTCCTGAAGGGGCCAGCTCAGAGGGCTTATTAACAACCTTGAGGAGCAGGCTACTGCAGATAATGATCAACTGAAAGCCAAGATGTTGCTGAGGTATGGGATAAGTCCAACAGGCAAGGGTTTGTAGGGATGAAGGTTTAACCCAGAGTGCTCACAAGCTCCCAGGCTTTCGATTTATGGGGTAGAATTAGGCATTGGTTAAAGCCAGGGGAAAAGGATTCAAAAAGGTTCATTTAGGTTATGGATTGTGACTCCCTGATTTACTTGCCCGGCCGGTTCAACAACTTGTAAACAAGACCATGGACAGCCTCATTGCAGCCCACAAGCGACACCAAGTGGCCTTGCAAATCAAGAGCTGATCAACAGTCTGGTAATCACCACAAGCTTGAGATGGGATGTGTCAACATACCTAAGCCTACACACTATGAGATGGAACAATTGGTCAGACCCAAGAAGAAGCTTGCACCCCTCCTCTGCTGTTACAAGTGCAAGGTGGTGGTCCACACCACACCATCATACCCCCACAGTGAGTCGATGGATTGTAGCAGAGCACAATGAGAGAGGTATTGTCTTGCCTCCAATACCTTGCCCACTAGGGTGGTTGTTATTAATGGACACCAAGTGAAGCCGATGATAGATTCCGGCAGTAACATTTCTATTGTTGTTAGCTATTTCATGCTCCCACGACAGTGGGAAACAGAATCGACCAGTCTGACCTTCATACACAGAGACAGATATGATCACATATCAGGGAAGAACTTGTAATGTCAGGGTGGCTGTTATGCAGAATTCTCCCTATCCCGTGATACTAGGGTGAGACTGGTCACAAACCATTCCAGATAAAACACTGCCTTAATATAAATAGTGAACATTTGTTTTGAGCTGTCTCCATGCTGTATTCATAGAAGCTGGAAATTACTCAAAACTCGAAGACCTAAAGATATTACATATAGTCCATGTAAAGTACTCTGTATATATTATGATGATATGATGATTCCAAGGTTATTTAATTAATTACTAATCCCAGATATAACTAATGAAACCAAACCAGCCTTTATTTTAAACTATAATGCCGTAGAGACTATTTAAGTACACTTACTTCATGCTCAGAACGCGTACGCGCACGCATCATAGCTGCTACGCGTTCCCAGCATTCATTTGACGCATCCTCTGAGCACATCCGCAGAAATTAATGTAACGTGTGTGTGAGTTACAGTTCCAGCAAAAAATGAGGGGAGAAGTGTGATAAAAGTCGGAACGTGACATCAGAGTCTCTGTTTTCTATCTAAGTTTGATAGCAAGCTGCTTTGCAGATCCTACAGGATCAATGTGCCTGCTTGAATGTTTGATGAATGGTCTGATGTGGTAAAGCAAAATGCCAACATACAAATGCATTCATTGTGTTTTTATATTCAAGCATCGCATAGTCTCCAACATAATGACACGATACATTTAAAAAGTCTCACATACCATCTTCTGTGCCGTTTTTTTTTTGTTTTTTTGCACCTTCACAACAGCATCAGTATGTACGGCAGCGTATTTGACCCACAGAGAAAAAAATTAGGGACTTGGTGAAAGGGTGAATTTTGTCATTAAAGTGGAAATTTTGACTTTAATCTCAAAATTTTGACTTCAATCTCGTAGTTAATTTTATCATAACAGTAGACCGTCGTAAGCATGATCTTAAAACTGCCCCAGATGTTAATCGCTACATGCTTCTGGGGCTTCCTCCTTCATTGACAGCAGCAGCAAGCAGCAATCACCACACAGAACACATAAAATTTATGATATTCCAGATCTCTGCACATTTAGAATCCTTAGATTTGTACTTGATATAATTTTCATGTTGAAATGTGTTAAAACATGTATGTTACATTTTACAGATAAGTCATTAATTTCTTTTAAATAATGAATACTGTTAATAATTACTCAAGTTCGGGCAGCACAGTGGCATACCGGTAGCGCTGCTGCCTCACAGGCAGTCACGTCCCTGCTGTTCCCTGCCTGGAGTTTGCATGTTTTACAGGTGGGTTTCCACAATGTGCTCTGGTTTCCTTCTAAAGACATGAAGGTTTGGGGATTTGGCGATGCTAAAATGATGCTAGTGTATGTGAGTGCTTGTATTCAACTTGTGATGAGCCAATGCCCCGTCCAGGGATTGTTCCTGCCTCGCACTCGATGCTTGCTGGAATGGGTGCACCCCTGGATTGATGGATGTAATCATTAAACATAATGGATGTTTCAGGCAATTCACAGCACAGGGAAGCTGAACGTTTTCTCACGTAAATCTTCCATATTTGTGTAAAGTATGCGCGCAAATATAAATAGTACACCACTTGCACAGCAGTAGTGTCCGCTGGAGCACACATTGTGTCGCATAAAGTATAAACCCGGCCTTCCTCCTCCTTCTCCTTCTCCTCCTCTATCCCATGTCCGCCATCGTCTCCACTTCACTCCAAGCTCACTTGACTGTGGAAAAAAAGCTTCTTTTAAAGTTGAATCTGGGAGTACTTACAGTAAGTCAGAAGTGTTCTCCAGTAGCACTTCTCTGTCAGATGAGTCTCCCATATGCTCTCTGAAGCACCTCCAGTGGACCATTCCCATGCAGACTTGTGGGATTCCAAACATGAGCAATGGCAAAGATATTGTGCCATCCAGTGTACTGGAGGAAAATTTTGCCCTGATAGGTAGTCTATCACTGGCCTTTCATTATACTGGCTTTCTGCCCAGGAAAGGAACCACCAACCACTCTGGCCAAGTTGCCTGGCATTTCCAACAGAAAGAGTAATTAATTTACATGAGCATTATATTTTAACAAATACTCCGTAGGTTTTAACACATATAGTTCAGAGGCCACATAACTGCTTGCCAGATCCATGGCATGGGCATATTGTTTTCCTGCAAGAAAGTGAAAAAAGCAGGCCACTAGTGTTGTACAAAGGAACCAGAAGATGAATGAGAGTCTAAACTAAGCCAAGGTAGAAAACAGGACAACAATAACACTAATGTCTTACTCAAAAACTCAAAACAAATCATGTAATTAAAAAAACAAAGTTTGTAATCTGAATTCTTTAATGAGAACACAGGCAAAAGGTTTACAGAATGTATTGACAATCATGGGTGCCATCTAACATGGGTGCCATCTAACATGCAGCACCAGCTTTTAAAGCATTGCGCATGTGACTTCACATGTCATGACTTCCAGGTCCATGCCACTGGTAACTGAGCATTACATTGTAGCAACAGAGCTGCTAAATTATGGTGCCCAAAAAAAATGATATCACAAATTCAAATCACTCTAACAAAAAAACACAGAATAAAAACAACCAGACAATTGGATTCTCTGTAGCTGAAAACCTCTGAAACAATTATATCCATCCATCCATTTTCCAACCCGCTGAATCCAAACACAGGGTCACGGGGGTCTGCTGGAGCCAATCCCAGCCAACACAGGGCACAAGGCAGGAACCAATCCCCGGCAGGGTGCCAATCCACAGCAGGACACACACAAACACATCCACACACCAAGCACGCACTAGGGCCAATTTAGAATCGCCAATCCACCTAACCTGCATGTCTTTGGACTGTGGGAGGAAACCGGAGCGCCCGGAGGAAACCCATGCAGACACGGGGAGAACATGTAAACTCCATGCAGGGAGGACCCAGGAAGTGAACCCGGGTCCCCAGGTCTCCCAACTGCGAGGCAACAGCGCTACCCACTGCGCCACCGTGCCGCCCGAAACAATTATATACTTCTCAAAAAAATTAAAGGAACACTATGAAAACACATCAGATCTCAGTGGGAAAAAAAATCCTGCTGGATACTGTATCTATATTGATATGGACTGGGTAATGTATTAGGAATGAAAGGATGCCACATCATTTGATGGAAATGAAAATTATGAACCTACAAAGGGCTGAATTCAAAGACATCCAATCCCCCCCTCCCCCCCCCCCAATGAAAATCAAATTGAAAAAATGATGCGGCAGGCTAGACCACTTTGCCGAAATTTCATTGCAGCAAATCAAAATCATACTCAGTAGTTTGTATGGCCCCCACGTGTTTGTATGCATGCCTGACAATGTCAGGGAATGTTCCTAATGAGATGACAGATGGTGTCCTGGGGGATCTCCTACCAGATCTGGACCAGAGCATCACTGAGCTACTGGAAAATTTGAGGTACAACCTGGCAGCATCGGATCGACCGAAACATAATGTCCCAGAGGTGTTCTATTGGATTTAGGTCAGGCGAGCGTGGGGGCCAGTCAATGGTATCAATTCCATCATCCTCCAGGAACTGCCTGGAAACTCTTGACACATGAGGCCGGGCATTGTCATGCACCAGGAGGAACCCAGGACCCACTGCACCAGCACAGGGTCTGACAATGAGTCCAAGGATTTCATCCCGATAGCTAATGACCATCAAGGTGCTGTTGTCTAGCCTGTAGAGGTTTATGCGTCCCTCCATGTATATGCCTCACCAGACCATCACTGACCCACCACCAAACCGATCATGCTGAACGATGTTACTGGTAGCATAACATTCTCCACGGCTTTCACATGTGCTCAGGGTGAACCTGCTGTCATCTGTGAAAACACAGGGCTCCAGTGGTGACCTGCCAATACTGGTATTCTATGGCAAATGCCAATCGATCTCCACAGTGCCAGACAGTAAGCACAGGGCCCACTAGAGGATGTCGGGCCCTCAGGCCACCCTCATGAAGTCTGCTTCTGATTGTTTGGTCAGAGACATTCACACCAGTGGCCTGCTGGAGGTCATTTTCTAGGGCTCTGGAAGTGCTCATCCTGTTCCTCCTTGCCCAAAGGAGCAGATACCAGTCTGATGGGTTAAGGACCTTCTATGGCCCTGTCCAGCTCTCCCAGAGTAACTGCCCATCTCCTGGAATCTCCTCCATGCCCTTGAGACTGTGCTGGGAGACACAGCAAACCTTCTGGCAATGGTACATATTGATGTGCCATCCTGGAGAAGTTGGACTACCTGTGCAACCTCTGTAGGGTCCAGGTATCGCCTCATGCTACCAGTAGTGACACTGACTGTAGCCAAATGCAAAACTAGTGAAAAAACAGTCAGAAAAGATGAGGAGGGAAAAATGTCAGTGGCCTCCACCTATTAAACCATTCCTGTTTTGGGGGTCGTCTCATTGTTGCCCCTCTAGTGCACCTGTTGTTAATTTTGTTAACACGAAGCAGCTGAAACTGATTAATAGGCCCCTCTGCTACTGAACTGACCAGATCAATATCCCAGAATTTTCATTGACTTGATGTTATACTCTGATTAAAAGTGATCCTTTAATTTTTTTGAGCAGTTGAAAATAGGTTAAAAAATAAATATTTAAATTAGCCGAATCATAACAATTGCCAGCAGTAGTAGACCATGCAATGGTGCTTACAAAACAGGCAGCAGCCATATTAACAAGGGTATAACAAGTCAGCCATTAACTAGCTAGTTCGACCCTGTGTCTCAGCAACTTAGACAAGCAAAACACATACATGCATGTCCATCTACCACTGCAGCAAATTGTATATAAAAGTTTAAACATTATTGTGAAACCGTTTAATTTGTTTGAATGCTCATGCCCCCAACCTCCTCCTCCACTCTATATTTCCACTCCACTCCAGTAGATGGTGCTATATAGATCCCTACTGATACACACATATACAAGTACTCGTACTTCTTTAAAAGCAAAGCCTGAAGTGCAATTTGCTAAAGGACAGACATAATGAACTACTTTATCTAAAAAGGGAAAAGAGGGTGTGGAAGTTTACATGTGATGTGGTCATCAAGCAGATGACGCTTTGCAACCCGATAAAATGTTGATTCATTTTGAAAATGTTTTGCAGTTGTGTTCACTGAGAAATTAAAATAATGTTTTAACTTCTGATGTAAGTTCTTGCCTCCATGTTTTTATATAGTGCTGTCCTTGAAAATTTCCACAAACCAATTGATTTGTAGGCATTGCTTGCTACAAACTTTGTGGTTGCGGTCACTGTTAAAGGTACTATATAATATTGTAAATGATCATAACATGAGCTTTGGACAAGATCTGTTTTGATGGTGTGCGCTATGAAAGCCAATTCATACACTTACTAAATTGATTTTTTCCAGTTCAGGGTCATGGGCATATGGTTTCTCTCTACGCATCACTGAATCTAAGGAAAGAATGAGGTTAGCCAGTACATCAAAGGATATGTTAACAACCATATGGGGCCAATGTGGAGTTGCCAAGTACCTTAACCTGGACATCTTTGGGAAACCCATGCAGACTCCAAACTGACAATGGCCAGACTGGAATTACACTCTGTGTCTCTGGAGTGATGATTGTAGCAACACTAATCACTGCACCGCCATGCTTCACAATTTTGAAAGCACTGGATGTCAGTATTTTTTTCTTGATTTATTGTCTAATGTGTTTTAATATACCCTTATATTAAAGACATGTTAAAAAAGTTTACAGTATTGCTATAGTTTAAAACATAATAACATAAGAAATTTACACTTAGTCATACTCTCCCCTGCAAAGCTTCTATTGCTGCTATGTGTTTCTACAGCTTGTTAACCAGATCTGCACATTGAACTCCAGATGTGGTCTCCCTAATGCACTATTGAGTCTGAGGAGAGTGCCATTTCATTTTTATACTACAAATCTTTACAATCAAAACTAATATTTTTTGGCCTGTAAAATGCTTTTACACATTGCCTGGATATAAATTCCAAATCCTCTTCAAAGGTTGCTTCCTCTTGCTCAGTGTCATCCAATCATTTTCCCCTTACCCGAGGGTGGGATTGGTCAGCTTTCTGCATTAGAGTACATTTTGTTATTATTATTATTATTATTTTTTGCTTCATTGTCTTTTATACTTCATTGTGACAACGGATATTATTATTGTAAAATAATGATCATTGGTAATATAAAACATGAAAGTCAATGCACAGGTCTTTTCCATATCACTGAATATAAAAGGTGCTAGTAAAAAAAGACTGCAAATATCACTTATCTGGAACACTTTGATTGATGCCTTTAGAGATCGTCTTCTGTAAAAAAAAACCTTAATAAATAAATTTCTTGTAATATTCTACTTAATTATACATACAGCATGATGTGACACCATTACACAAAACAGAACAGAAGCAGAATTGCATCTCTGCACTATATATTATTTCATATCAATTAATAACTGACATTTTCCTACAATCCATGGTATTACATTACAATATGCTTATGTTTATTAAGGTTCTCAATTTTGTTTTTAAGATTTACTCTAACCATATACATCATCATAAGGTGCTTTCTAAAACGAATGAGATTGCAATATCATATTAAACTAAAACTAATGAATGCAACAACCTGATTCTTATCTTCCTCTCCTTATGAAACTCAATTAAATTGATGGAAAAAAACCCTGCTTCTGGGTTGTTCAGTCTGTCATTGAAAACCATTGAATTAACTACTGAATAGAATATGTTACAACAAAATCTGGTAAAGAGAGTTGCTAAGCGACATGAACATCCCGTTACAAGCTTCCTAAATGGTCATGCCAACTAAAAGGTTATAGTCCATGCCACCTGCTCCTAAGCCACCAACGTTATTGTCATACAACAGTGTGTGTGTGTTGGGGAAAGGGGGGGGGGGGGGGCGCACCCTGCCCAGATGTTGTTCTTGCTCTGCACCTCATGCTTGCTGGCATTGTTTCCAGCTACCCTGTTACTCTACCATGGATAAATGGGCTCAAGAAATGGATGGACTGATGATATACTAGAGGTGTCAAAAGAAATTAGATACGTGCCATTAGGTATAGGCATTATTTGTGAATAGATATACAGGATATAAATATATCGTAAATATACATCACCAGTCAAAAGTTCAGATATACTCAGAAATGTTCATGGTCTTTGATATAAAGTAATACCTTTTTTCCCACTTCATTCACTGCCATATGGAATTTATACTAATTAACAGAGGTTTTCTCGAGCAATATGTCGTCCATTCATCAATTCAACAGTTTTTAATACCTATTTTTTAAAAGATTTAAACCTCATTTTTTAAAATATTAAGCCTGAAATAACTTATTTTATTTGCTTTACATAATTTTGTCTTTACAAAAAGTTTAGTAATAATATTACTTCTACTATTAAGTACCCGGTGCTGCCCAGTTATACCTGTAGAATGGGTTATGGAAAGAAAGCAATGGATTATGTGGTTTTTAAATGGTGACCCTGTTCTTACTGCTAGCTGTCCAATCTGAAATCCACATTGCCTCTCTATCAATGTCTCTGCTCTCTTGAGTCAAGAATTTGTTCTTTTCGTGAACAATTGGATTCCAGAAGTTTGGTAGCTCCTTGCTGGGTTAAACACTGTCATGTCTGCTTAGTTTGACGTGGCCAGTTCATTATGCTTAAACCAGTAACAGCGCACTGCACGTTACACTTGACTTGAGCAGTCCTAGTTTTTAGACTCTTTCTCTGTACATTTAGCATTCGTTTGCTCAGAGGTTGATGAGCTTGCTGCTTCCTGAGCAGCTCCGCTTCTTCTCTTCTTTCGTCTGCATCTTTTCGCGTTAAAACTGATTAAATCAGTGTTTGTGTTACAATTAAATGTATGATGTTAATATTTTAGTTCAATGAGATGTTCAGTCTCTTCATCAGAGAATACATATAATGAAATTGATTTACGGGGACAAAAACATAGTCTTAGATCCCATCAAATGAAAACGTAATAAGCGGCAAGTGTCACGAAATGTAGCAACGTGTCCCAACGTGCCTTTAAAGTTTCTGTACAGATCTCCAACATTCTCGTTCAAGTCTGTATGTCAATGTTAAAGATAATTACCAAATGTAAATACTTTCTTATTGACGTTTTGATATCACACAGAACATGAGACTTAAGTAGTTATTATATCACGCAATAAATCTTGCAGGTAGCTGGTCCCACCGGATTAGTAAGTGTCGCTGTCTGCTAGCCGTTGCTCCAGTAGTATGTTGATCGTTTACCAACTTTGTAATTGCAAGTTTTTTAGTTGTTAAGTTACAGTCATTTTTTAATAAGCAAGATATATTTCTTATGAAGAATTATTTTAGCGAAATGAGTGGCTGTATTTGCCAATTCATGTTTCAAACTAGTTCACTTGTTTAATTTCTAAACACATGTTTACTAGGTATGTCTTCCTTATTAAATTCTGAAAATGCATGTGTGTCCCTTGTATTTTCCATCTGTTATACAGTGAGGAACATAAGTATTTGAACACCCTGCGATTTTGCAAGTTCTCCCAATTCACATTGTAGGTGCATTCCCACTGGGAGAGACAGAATGTAAAAAAAAAATTCAGTAAATCACATTGTATGATTTGTACAGAATTTATTTGTATTGCACTGCTGCACATAAGTATTTGAACACCTGAGAAAATCAGTGTTAATATTTGGTACAGAAGCCTTTCTTTGCAATTACAGAGGTCAAACGTTTCCCGTAGTTCTTGACCAGGTTTGCACACACTGCAACAGAGATTTTGGCCCACTCCTCCACACAGATCTCCTCTAGATCTGTCAGGTTCCGGGGCTGGCGTTGAGCAACACGAAGTTTCAGCTACCTCCAAAGATTTTCGATTGGATTTAGGTCTGGAGACTGGCTAGACCACTCCAGAACCTTGATATGCTTCTTACGGAGCCACTCTTTGGTTATCCTGGCTGCGTGCTTCGGGTCATTGTCATGTTGGAAGACCCAGCCACGACCCATCTTCAGTGCTCTGACTGAGGGAAGGAGATTGTTGCTCAAAATCTCACAATACATGGCCCCATTCATCCTCTCCTCAATACAGTGCAGTCGTCCTGTCCCCTTCGCAGAAAAGCACCCCCAAAGCATGATTTTTCCATCCCCATGCTTCACAGTAGGGATGGTGTTCCTGGGATGCAACTCCTCCTCCTTTTTCCTCCAAACACGGCAAGTGAAGTTTAGACCAAAAAGTTCTATTTTGGTCTCATCTGACCACATGACTTTCTCCCATGCCTCCTCTGGATCATCCAGATGGTCATTGGCAAACTTCAGACAGGCCTGGACATGTGATGACTTGAGCAGGGGAACCTTCCATGCAATGTGTGATTTGAAACCATGACGGCATAGTGTTCTAATGACAGTGACCTTTGAAACTGTGGTCCCAGCTCTCTTCATGTCATTGACCAGCTCCTCCTGTGTAGTTCTGGGCTGATTCACTCACCTTTCTTCTCATCTGTGATACCCCACGAGGTGAGATCTTGCATGGAGCCCCAGTCCGAGGGAGACTGACAGTCGTCTTTAGCCTCTTCCATTTTCTGACAATTGCTCCAACAGTTGATCTATTTTCACCAAGCTGCTTGGCAATTGCCCCGTAGCCCTTTCCAGCCTTTTGGAGGTCCACAATTTTGTCTCTGGTGTCTTTTGACAGCTCTGTGGTCTTGCCCATGGTAGTAGTTGACAGTCTGACTGACTGTGGGGTGGACAGGTGTCTTTAAAGAGCTCAGACAGGTGCTACTAATTAAGATTACTAAGTGGAGTTGAGGTGGACTTCTTAAAGGCAGAGTAACAGGTCTTTGAGAGCCAGAATTCTTGCTGCTTGCCAGGCGTTCAAATACTTATGTGCAGCAGTGCAATACAAATAAATTCTGTACAAATCATACAATGTGATTTCCTGAATTTTTTTTTTACATTCTGTCTCTCACAGTGGGAATGCACCTACAATGTGAATTTCAGACCCCTCCATGATTTCTAAGTGAGAGAACTTGCAAAACTGCAGGGTGTTCAAATACTTATGTTCCTCACTGCATATTAGCATGAGTATAAAGCGTAGCATAAAAATAAATAAATTTGATTACTTTAAAAATAATAATAATAATACATTTTATTTACAGTATATAGCGCCTTTCCCATGCTCAAGGCGCTTAATAGATAGATAGATAGATAGATAGATAGATAGATAGATAGATAGATAGATACGAAATGCTCTGTATAATTGATAGATATGACGAGCATTAGATAAGAGTTTGTGTTCATTTTGCCGTCTCTTTCTATGAGTTTGTGTCTCTTGCTAATAAATCACTCTGACGGAGTCTGACTGCAGGGTCTCCAGTAGTCCACTTCAGATTGATCTCACAATGAGATGAGAAGCCCCGATGGCTAAAGCAGGAGTTGCCTGTGCATCTAAGCAGTTCGTTGTATTTGAATTTTTCTTGTTCTTTTTTTTGGGGGGGGGGGGGGGGGGGGGGGGGGGGGGGGGGGGGGGGGTCTCCAACTGCTCAGTCAGAAAGCCCCATTTGTGGACAGAGGAGTCGATTGGATCTGACAGCCACACAAGGAAATGGAAGCCTAATTTATGAGAACTGCCAGCAGCACTTGACTAAGGAAGGCTGAAGTCCACTTGCTCATGGCCGGTGGCTCCACTAAGTGACCGCCCACCAGTGCGACACAACTGACGGAGTGAAGTTTTAGGCTAAAGGGAGTCAAATCTGAGTAATCTGGGTGGTTTCCCTCACAACTGGTGCCAGCAGCCTGGCTCATTGAGTCCAGTCTGCTGCCCCCTTGTGATTGATTGGCAGACCCCCGTGAGACTAATGAGGGGAAGCACTGGGACTGCATGGTGGTCCCAGCACAGCCTAATTAACTTGGGGTTTACATGAAGCTGAACAAAGGCAAGTGCAGGACGGCCCTTTAAATAAATGTGATGAGGACAGAGAGGGCTGGCATGAGGGTGCGAATGGAGAGCCACGAGGCCACCAAAATGGCAAGAAGTAAAAGAATGAGTGGGCAGAAGGGCACTGAGGTTGCAATGAAACATGCAGTAAATTGTGGCCCCTCTCATCTTATGATGATATTGAGGGCAGCAGATGGTGCCAGTGCCATGAAGGGACTGCCCGCGGTGCGTTTGTGAGCCCAGGAGTTCTCAGCCCTCTCGTTTTTGAAGTTTCACTTATTTGCTGCATCCCGAAGTTTGGCCATCGCTGATTTCTCCTCAGAATTTCATATAAACAAAGACCCCCGAGATCACCTGGAGAGACTTTGCCCTGTCTGTGAGCTTTTTGGGACTGCCGTGCCATTACGCCACACACTCACATGGGCTTTGCTTTCTTTGGGTGGATTGTTTTTTTTTTTTTTTTGATGTTAGATTACTTTGGAAGTAATGAAACAAGGAATTTGGTTACAAGTTGGAAGAAGTCATTTGTAATGGATTAATGTCTTTGAGAATCAAACCCCTGCTGTGTCCAGTTACCCCCAAGCACTGGTCAGGTCAAATTACCAAGCCTGGATAAATCAACCCAACGACATATTTAGTTATTCAGCCTGGCGTTCCGTCCTGGACTGGTTTCAGCTTTACGCCAGGAACCTTATGCCCTGAAACTGATTAAGCCAGGGGTGTCCAACTCTGGTTCTGGTGGGCTGCAGTGACTGCAAGTTTCCATTCTAACTCATTTCCTAATCAGTGAGCAGCTTTCACTGCAAATTAACTCCTTTTCCCTTCATTTTAATAGCCCTATTTTTAAGATTTCATTTTCTTGAATTGATTCGTTTCTTCATTAAATGGCAGCCAAACAGAAATGAGATGTGAAACGAGTCAACAAATAACCAGCTAAATAGGATTGGCCAACTCCAGACAATTTCACTGCAACCAATTTCTTAATGAGAAGCCAATTCTTGCTGCTAATTAAAACTGTTATTGTTGCTGCTCTCATTCTGCCACAGCAGACTGTTGATTTCTTGTTTTTTCTAAGACCACCGTCAAGATGTTTTGGTGACCTGAGCAGACCAACATGACCAAGGCCTTCACCTTTCTTTATTTTCAGGTTAGCTGGTCATGAGGCAGCTTGTTTTGTGTCTCATTATTGTTTGGCTGCTCATTAAGGAAAAAGAAATAACTAATGGGTCTGAGTCACGTCAATTAAAACTAAGGCAAAACAAGTTAATCAGCAGCAAACACAGCTCACGAACTAAGATGATGGCTAGAATGAAAGCCTGCAGCCACCGCAGCCCACCAGGACTGGAGTTGGACACCCCTGGATTAAGCACATTCATGTTTGGGTAAGGGCGGCATGGTGGCGCAGTGGTAGCGCTGCTGCCTCGCAGTTAGGAGACCTGGGTTCACTTCCTGGGTCCTCCCTGCGTGGGGTTTGCATGTTCTCCCCGTGCCTGCGTGGGTTTCCTCCCACAGTCCAAAGACATGCAGGTTAGGTGGATTGGCGATTCTAAATTGACCCTAGTGTGTGCTTGGTGTGTGTCCTGTGGTGGGTTGGCACCCTGCCTGGGATTGGTTCCTGCCTTGTGCCCTGTGTTGGCTGGGATTGGCTCCAGCAGACCCTGTAGTTTCGATGTAGCAGGTTGGATAATGGATGGATGGATGTTTGGGTAATTCATATTTTTTAATGAAAAGTAACAACCTTGTAAATTCAACATGTACCTGATAGTTACAGAAATCATTTGGAGTGCGCTTCAAGTTCCAGAAAAAAAATAGCAAAAGTTGGAATTTTTCAAGGGGAGAAGAAAACAAGCCGCAGGAGCTCAGAAAAAACACGCGTGTTCGTAAACGTTCCCAAGTATCGCGTTTAGTATGGGACACCGAGTCTACCGTGTACGCAATTCGGGGGCCGCCATGTCAAGGGTCTAAATTTGCGGGCTCACTTCTCACAAGGTTGCTGCGGAGGCGGAGGGCTGCCAGATCCATCTGCCCTGCGGGGATCAAGAGGGATTAGATTCCAATCCGCCTGTCTCAGACTGCACTTTAAATCCTGCTGACAGCTCCTTCAGATTAACAGGGCTGGGCGGCACTGCCCCTCTGTGAAGGATTAAACTGCACTCCGTGGCCAAGAGGCCTGACAGGACGATCACATCCTACTTCGCATATCAACGTTTGACGGAGTGCACATTCAATAAAATACAGTAGCTACAGAAACAAACGCTTAAGCATTAAATAAAAGCACAGTCCGTTTGTGAAGTTGGTTCAGATCTTGCACAACGTTAACTTGTGCCACACGAGCCGACAGCATGTTCGTCTTATCTTGCTCCGTCTGGGGATGGACATTTATGGGGGCTGCGTGTTGTTCACTTTCTGATTTTCTTTGGATTTCATGTCGAATCGCTTGGGATTTAAAAATCAACGCGAGGACGTCTACTGCAGAGTTGCGGGTTGGAATGATTGCAGGGGCGTTATTTGTCTATGCGGAATTCGCATATTCTCCCTGTTTGTATAGCCGCCACTCCGCACAAGAAAATTGGCAAGGCCACATTAATTCTTAAGAGTGTTAACACATAAAAGAAGATACAGTGCCCAAATACATACACTTGAAAAGTTACTTGAAAAGTGGTACTTTTTACACGAATTAAAACATTAAATTAACCAATTCTCCTTTAGCTCGGTTTGGATTGTGAATCTATCATGGGAAAGGCTGGAGCCCGCGTCCAAGAACTGACTATGAAAGTTTAGATGGAAGTGGTAATAGTTTTTGGCAGTTAACTCAGCAGTACAGAAAACATTCGAAACCATAGCGCCCTGAAATGTACTGTGACCTTGGTCGTGTAACATGGGCGCTACCCATAGCATCCATCTTGGCATGTTAATGATACCAATTGACTCATCTGCGTGGTTGACATTTTGCTTGTCTTATCACGATGGAACGTTTCGAAAGCGAACTAAAGGTAAATATTTTAGTGGACTTGCTCCGAATAAATGGTTCATTACGCGAGTCTTTCCTAAACACATAAAAAAGTTGGGTGATACGCAAATGGCTTTCAGTTACTCCGCGACTCGTCGGATGACTTGAGCTGTGATTTTTATTGAGATACCCCACCCCCTGCTGTCCATATTACAAACTGCACGCATTTTATTTTTTTTAAAAAGCAACCAACAGGATGCGATGAAGTCAGAAGAAAACAAACATGATGTCTTGCAATATCTTACTGTACAGTATTAAAAAGTGGGAAGGGCACATGTTAGACATATTGGGGAAACCAATTAGAGGAGTTATGCGAGAACCAATTAGCAGTGCTAACTAACCACCAGTCATTTTTATGAGTATTTGTCGTCTTTATTTTTTTTTTGGTCAGATAGTTCGTCAGTAGGTTTCCGAACTGATCAAAGTACATTTTTCCAGCAAACGTTGCCGATTGTTGTTGTCCGTTTTCATAGAAACACGTGAATTACAGGTCTTCTGTCATTTTTTTGCGCTTCAGGCCTAATCCAAATTAATTCGTTAGTCATGTCGACATACAAGTAGAAGGTGATATGGACACTGATCAGTTATGAAATGGACAAACAGCCAGTGATCGTACCTATATTTTTTAGCGTACGGAGTGTCTGTGATATCATTATTAAAAGGCTAGTGACAGCTTCTGCCTTACACCCGATCCTGTAAGGATGGATTCCGACTCTGCTAGACTCTGAAGTTTCATTCAGTGGCCGAATGGAAACAAATAAAATCGAGAATATGAAAATGTGAATTTTAGAAACGAAGAACTTTATCAAGAGATCGACCGGTTACCGCTCTTCATAGATTGTGGCTAGTGGGTGTAGACCGACGGCTTATTTTGTCAATAGCTATAGCAACTCCTGTATATTTCGAAGTCATTTATATGTATATAATGCCATCTATTTCTCGCGTCAAATCAATTCAAGAGATGGTTGGAAGAGACACACCGCAGCATTCCAGTCTTACAACCGAAATGCTACACCATTTTGTGCGGGGTTAAAAAACAAATGTGCAATAGCTCCAAGGTTATGGATTTTAAAGAATTAATAAATTAATTTACAGCAAACAAAGAACTAGTTACAGTAACACACATCTTTGCTAATTTTGAGGAAATTCAGGTTATACCCAAGAAAACTGGTTAGATGTGAATTTAAACCATCTTCATTCCACTCACCACAATGGGGGCTGCTGCCTTCCTCAGGCAAATGGTGGAAGGTCTGCAGTGGGCTGACGCCCTGTCCGGGGTTTGCTTCCTGCCTTGCGCCCTGTGTTAGCTGGGATTGGCTCCAGCAGACCCCCGTGACCCTGTAGTTAGATATAGCGGGCTGGATAATGGATGGATGGTGGAAGGTAGGAAGCATCTCTGGTTGCACATGTAGTTCCGATCAGGTACTTAAGGACTAGTTAACCTAACAAGCACATCTTTGCAATGACGAAATCAAGTTTGAGGGTAAACTTCACCTTTGATTCAGACTCTCTTCAGATTCAAGATACAGCCAACACCTGGCCATGTCTGTCCCATAAACCAGTTTGTACAACCTCTCTTCACAGTCTCACCAAAAATATTTCAAATGGTACCAGTCTTTTGGACAGTAGCATCTGCCTTAATTATATTTACTTTTGGACGTTTTCTCTGTCCTCCAAGGAAAGTGCTTCTAAAAAGTCTATTTTAGAAACTAACCATGTTGGCAAGGTGAACCCTTCTCCAAAAGAAGGGCCTTATGCTAGGATAAACACTACAGCATGTAGACATCAATAAAGCAAACTGAACAGCAAGTCAAAAAATAGTTTTTGCACCTAAAGTACATCTGCAATAATAGGTGAATCCTAATGCACTGGAACTTTCCATTGCTTGTCCTGGTTTACAACTGGGTGCAATTTTAACATATCATCATTGCCTCTTTCAAACTTTTGTGAAAGCACAAGTTTGAGTTAAAGGATAGCTGGAGCCACTGCACTTTAATGTCCCCAATATGCAAGGCAAAAACCAATAAGCACAAGTCACAATAGGCTTTAGGTTGCTGTTCGGCAAAGGCCCAATAAATCATTTGCAACTCTGAATATTCGATATAAAAGAAGCATGGTAAACATTTACTTTCAAGATAGGTCCTGAGTGGCTATCTGTACATAGTTTAAATAAAAAAAAAGTTCCACAGGATAAAGCAAATTTTAAATCCAATTTGTACATACACATGCATTCTTGAATGAAATTCTTAGCACAATGAAAAATACAGTAAAATGGCTTGTGGATCAGAGGTTGCTTTCCTCTACTGTAAACTGGCCAAATCAAACATAACGTAATGGAAACTAATCTGAACTGATATTATTTACTGATCAATGGATCCATTCAACCTAACGTGTATCAATGTATCTAAATGTGTGGTGCGGTTAACTTGTCATTGTAGCTTGAAGCATGTGCAAGAACTGTGAGCCTGTACTTGATTAAAAAAAAACAACTATATTTATATACTAAAAAATATTTAGAAACTGACTGTACAGAGTCATGGTAACATGATTGACAACCATATATTAACTTTCCCATTTTCGCCGATGAAAACCTCTCATAATGCATATCTATTACCTTTTAGCAGTATAAAACAAATGGTAATACATTCACAGACTGCAAATCCAACACGTCTGCTGTCATTTCAGCTTTTGAAATCATGTTGTTGTAATATCAAGTACAGTAGGACACCACTTGGCCAGTCTGAGTACCAGAATGTCTACCAATATTAATTACAATCAGACAATTTTATTTCTACTCCATAGATTGACAGTGGTGTTTAGTTAAGTGAATGCAAATACAGGAAAACGGAAAATGTTAAGCTGAGGTAAGACATTTTCAGATATTCAAGGTTTTCTAGAAACAAAACCATGCTATTTCCAGTATTACTCCAGGTATTGTAATTTCATGCCCAGTGGTGGTCATTAACAGTTTTTGATACATATAGCCTTTATTTTTGTAAGTGTAAAATAAGGCCCTGTAGTTTAAAATAAGGAAATGTGAGAGACATTAAAAAAAGACACACAGTTTTTTTTTTTTTTTTTTTTATAAATATTCAACTAATGATCAATTTGCTAGTTTAAATTCAAATGGGATCCAATGACTACTTCAACCACAACACTAGTCGGGTCCTGCTCAAATTTAAAAAAGTTGTGCTTACTCACTATTACCCTCCAAGGTCTGTGATAATCAGACATTATAGGAAAAACTTGCATTTACGCCTATTGATGACATTCTGCAGTCAATGGAGACTTAAGGATTCAAAATTAATACCATTACATGCACACACATTAGCTGGAAAGCAGCTCTAGTAGTATATTAATACCACACAAACCTTTTGGCAATTCAGTTTTTTGCTTTAGATCCTTATTTACCTAGCACTGTATCCAATACAAATGTGACTGGACCACGGATTTACTTACCAGTGTTTCACTGAACAAACTACTCTTGTTGATGTATGGTAGTACAGTAGTCTAAAATTTCCTAGCAAAGCAAAACTATTGGGGGAAAAAAAACTTTCATATCAGAGAAAAGGTTTGTGCAAATTCTGAGATACCACCTACTACCCCTTCAAAACAAGATCATTACCGTTACAGTGACCTCCACAGCAAAGTGTAAAAACCACCTCAGATACAATAAGAGCCACTGTCCAGAAAGAAAATTTCGGACTTTGATCAAAGTACAAATAAAAGGATCAGTGATTTTGGTGTACCGTCTATTTATTACCACTTTAATATCAGAAATCTGGAAATTACAAAGATCAGCCTCAAATGCTTGAAAAACTTAAAATAGAAAACAAAAATTATATATATATATATTTATAATTATAGTAACACATCATTCCTATCAAGAAACACAAAGGCATATATATGAAACAAACCTGCAACGTAAAACAAGGCAGGTGATACAACTGTGAATGCATATCTGATAGAGAGCCTTAAAAAGGAGAACTAGTCCCCTGGCTGCCATTTTAGTGACGCTTCGGTATAAAACCAAGCACTGTAATTAAAAAAAAAAAAAAAAAAAAAAAAATTCCCATATTTCACGAAATTATGAAAAAATAAGGAAAAAAATACAAAAAAAGAAAAATTTTATAATCGGAAATGCCCAACAGATTACTATGTTGGTTTCAAACATGTTTTGCTTGCACTCATCAGAACAGGCCAGTGAGCAGCAGGGGAGACTCCAGGCACTGGTCAACTGCCCTCAGTTCAGAATTGCACAGACAAATGTTACTCTGTAACACCCCTGCACACATATTGTGAACTAAAACAAAGTTTAAAAAATCCCTGCTGACCAATACAGAGTGACCTCATAGCACCTGAGCTAAATCTAGCAACACACCCTGAAACTGGCAGTTATCAATTTTGTCTAACTGCGCATAAAGTAATACATAAAAAAGGAAATTGGCAATGAAGATGCCTATTAAATGAGCTCTGACAAACTTGATTGCTGGTAGGTGTACATCAAAACAAATCACCAGGGGATTTGCCAAGGTTCCCTCCTTGTTAGCCTTTACAACTCCTTTGCTACATAAATCACACAAAGAAATGATACATACAACCTGAGTTGGAAACATCTACAGCACTGCTTATTCTGTTTGAACTGGAACCTGATGCCCATTGAATAATTAAATTAGGGTAGAAAACACAGGCCAGGAGATGAGGACAGGGCAGAGTTAACTTAGCACCCTGCTGCAGAAAACAGCTAATCAAACCCTCATGCCCTCTCCCTGTCAACCTGACACCATCTGATCAGTGCAAAGCTATTACATGCACAAAAAGGGTGCCTCCAAATTGGCTCTTATCGGACTAATAGACTTAACAACACAGATCCCATGATCTAAAAGACTACAAACAGAAGTAGGAAAAACTAGAGCCTGTACTATAGAAGATTTAGTAAAGGGAATTGTAGGGTTTTCTTTAATGTGTTCAGCCTCCTTCTTAAGCACGTTCACCACGGATGCGGCGTGCCAGCTGGATATCTTTGGGCATGATGGTAACTCTCTTGGCATGGATGGCACAGAGGTTGGTATCCTCAAACAGACCAACCAGGTAAGCCTCACTGGCTTCCTACATAAGGGAAAAAAAAATAATGTTGTAATGACATTTCACAACACAGTTTCAAGAAAGTAAAACCTTCCACACCAGTGTTTTACTAGCCTTCAACATTAAAGGATCACACCCATCTCACCTGCAGAGCACCTATTGCTGCACTTTGGAAACGCAGATCAGTCTTGAAATCCTGGGCAATCTCTCTCACCAGTCGCTGGAAAGGCAATTTGCGAATCAGCAACTCAGTTGATTTTTGGTACCTGCGAATCTCTCTCAGAGCAACAGTACCAGGCCTATGAAAAAGAAGGAATATATAGAAAATGTTCAGGCATCATGTTCTTTTCCAACTGTAAAGTCAACTGGCTGAAGACCACACCCTTAAATCAGCTTTAAAATAAAGCCTTGCTGATACAAAATAGTTTACCCAAACAAAGTAGAAACAGAAATTATCTTCAATTCATTTGAACTGATCAAAAGAAACTGTAGATTATATG
The DNA here is from genome assembly GCF_900747795.2 of Erpetoichthys calabaricus. Taxonomy (NCBI): domain Eukaryota; kingdom Metazoa; phylum Chordata; class Cladistia; order Polypteriformes; family Polypteridae; genus Erpetoichthys; species Erpetoichthys calabaricus. Next base: position 153,376,471 of record NC_041394.2, read on the forward strand.
CCACTAAATCAACAATCCAGAAACACAAACGTTGTTTTAAAACATTCTGAAGATTCTGATCAAAATAGCATTTTTCACCTGTAACGATGAGGCTTTTTGACACCTCCAGTGGAAGGAGCACTTTTGCGTGCAGCCTTTGTTGCCAGTTGCTTGCGAGGTGCTTTACCACCAGTAGATTTACGGGCAGTCTGCTTGGTACGAGCCATTCCAAAATCTGGTCAGGTAAAACTACAGAACAAAGAATAAAGAAATGCAGTTAACACTTACCAAACTATGCAATGAATAGGTGTTTGATTAAATATTGACCCATGTTAAATAGGCTTATGCGGCTCACTTTGCTTTGCGCACCATTAGATACTTACGAATATATTCATAAATAATCAGAATAAAAAATAACCAAAACACTCTCAAAACCGTTAATCCAATTCGCTGCTTTTTCGTTTAACTATCCACCTGATGAGAAGCAGGAACAAACACGGAGATTGGCTGCTCACCCAACGCGCGGCCCGCTCACTCACAGGAGGCTAATTTGCAGTAACCAATTAAATGCACAAGCGCATCGTGGGATGCAGGTGAAAAACAAATCGGAGCAACATTAGAAAACCTCACGGAAATACGAAGAGAGGATGCGTAGTCCAGATCCAGCGCGATTGAACATGTCAGCCACCCAAAATGTAAGGAAAAATAAAACCCGCGTTTTACATTTCAAGGAGGTAAAAAAAAACACGCCACTGACCAACATGTTTAACAGAATAAGATGAAGAAACGCATGCATACAAAACAATTACATTCCCGGCACATGTAAAACTAAGGGGATATAGACTAGTTTACGATACACTGGGAGTGTTACCAAGTCATCTTCAAACTATCACCAGCGTCTTACCACAAAAAGTAAAATTAAGATCGGCTTTTCACCTCACCACTCTGGCGTATCCTCACTGAAAAACCGACGATTAACCTCAAAAATGTTATCGGGTCTGACAGAAAAAACACATCCATTCAGTTTTTCAAACAACCCGCAAATAAATTCCGCCCAATCTCAGTTAAGAAAGAAATAGGTATGGAGGCGGAGAAAAGGTGGCGGTGGGAGGAATCACTCTGAAGATGGCCAATCAACAAGCAGGCAAGCCTCCGAGGACATTACATCAGCTTTTATGATTGGATAGATAGAATATCTCGCTCTTAGAAAGTTGAATCCAAAAAAAAAAAAAACCGCAACTGCTCACACACAAAAATCAAGCGTTTTGTCAACAATAAATACGACTAAAGCTTCACAATATTACTGGAAGCTACAGTTTACTCAGAGTTCACCAACATTTTTGCATATCTACGTTGAATTAAAAAAAAATCACCGTTGTCATTAATGCTGCTTTAAATAAAACACACATTCAAATCTCACTACAAATGTGTCTCGCAAAACCCATAAAGGCAAAAATGTTTATTTTATCCTATAAAATACCGCAATAATAGAGCTGCAATAACGCAAAACCAATCCTCGACGTTTCAGTGAGAAGGCGGAGCTAACAAATCCCAAGCTAGGCCATCTACTCTTAAAAACCTTCAATCAACTTGTTGTACCTGGCATTAAAGGTATCCAATGTCTAACCACGGTAGCTTAATTCCAGCCAATAAACCAGCGAGCACAGACTTTGTCCCGCCCCTGTGATGCACGGCACAATGGCTGCCGTTTGAAACGCTGCCGGGCCCGAAAGCCAAGCAACACTATCCAGAAGGGAGGCTTTGACAGAAAAACGACTCAAAATATGCCATAATAGCATACAAACCTCGCCTTCAACGACGGAAAAATCACCATAACATCCCGAAAATTATAAATAAACTACTATATTCTCCAGGAAGTACAGACTCGTCAGGTACAGTAAAAAAAATATCGCAGATCCACATCGAACTGTTTTTTTTTTTCTCTCCCGCACAAGTACAGCCGAAGAACCGTTTTTATGCTTTCATATGGAACCCCGTTTTGTGCCCAGAACCCCAAAAACTAACACCTTTCTCTTAACCTCAGTTCTTAGTAGGATGATGGGCAACTTAACACCGATTTTGGTTGACAATGCGCTTACCCAAGAAAACTGGACGAGGAGCGGTGTTCCGAGCACAAGTTCAGCCTCTCCGATGGTCCGTGTTTACTGAGTCTCACACACAATGAGCGCGGGGAGGCCGGCGGGAAGATGGCCGCCGTGCCAATCAAACGCCTCCTACACACCGGCCCTGCCTCCCCGCTACGCCGGACTACTGAGTACTGTAGTGAGGGAGCCCGCTTCAAACTGTATTGAACATACCGATTGATGGGTATCCCACATGGCATTCGTAGAATTTAAGATTGCCATTTCATTTAATCTTGTATGTATTTCATATTCGGTTCGTATCATGTCCTTGCGTGCGTCTTTTTTTAGGGTAGCACTCAACGCAACCAGAGCCCCCCAGATTGAATGCCGAGGATTCTGGTTTCCGGTGTCACGTTCATGATCTTTAAGCTGCTTTACATTTCCCTCGTGTCTTCAAGGGATTTCTAAAATCTGTCGGCCAACTATTGATCGTCACCTACATTGGAACTTGAAACTGTTCTTGGGCTTACTGATGTTGTAAATAGTAGAGGCTTATATTAATTAAATAACCTGATGCTACGAAATACGAGGTCTAGTTAGTGCTAGTTGTAGGTATCAGAGGTAACCTACAAAACTGGATCTCTAGTTGGCTAACCGGCAGGAGACAAAGAGTACAGATAAGGGGAGAATGCTCCACATGGAGCAAGGTCAGTGGAGTCTCACAGGGGTCAGTACTTGGACCATTACTTTTTCTGATTTATATTAATGACATTGATTCTGTTATATTGGGTAAACTTGTGAAATTCGTAGGTGACACTAAAATTGGAGGGATGTCAGACATTGAGGAGGCAGCAAAAAAAATCAAAAAGACCCGGGTAACCTTCAGAACTGGGCGAACATCTAGAAAATGCATTTTAATTTTAAAAAGTGCAATGTGCTTCACATGGGCAAAAAGAACATCAGTTACAACTACAAGATAGGACAAACTGTCATTACAGGAATAAGCCTCTGAAAAGGATTTAGTGCAACATTTTAATCAACTAGACAATGTACAGAAGTAATTAAAAAGGCAAAAAATGTTAGGTTATATCATAACTGTTGAATTTAAGTCAAGAGACATTGTGCTCAAACTATAAAATGCACTGGTAAGACCACATCTGGAGTACTGTGTGCAAGAAAGACATAGCAGCTCTGGAAGCTGTTCAGAGGAGAGCAACCAAGTGTACCCTAGGACATGTCCTGCTCTGACAGACTTGGAGGATTGAACCTGTTAGGCCCCCATGCAGTCTCCTCTGCTGAAGATTTAATTCATGTTGTTAACATCCTTAAAATCATTGATAAAGTAGATCCAGCAACATTCTTTCAGCTTAACAGTGAATCACATAGTCAAGGACACCAGCAGAAAGTAAGGGGAAGTACATTTAAGACTGGAGCTAGCGTGCACTTCTTTACACAAAAAAGAGATATGGTACACCGGAGCAAACTATGAGACATGTAATTGAAGCAGAAGCCTTGACAATCTTTAAGAAGAATCTGGATGAGATATTGGGATAGCTTACCTATTAGCTAAACACAAAGACTTGATGGACTGAATGGTCTGTTCTCGTTTGTCAAGTTTTTTGTGTTCTCTAATGAGCCAATGTACAGAATGGATTGAAATAATCAGTTGACATTCAGGCAATGAAAAGAAAAATGCTTCATCCAGGGTTGCTCGGTGCTGTAGTCAAAATCCCCTCATCAGCGCGCCAATTTTTCAACATTGTGGGAATGTTTCCATATTCTGAAAAACTAAAAATAAAGAAAAATAAAAAAACTCAAATATTGTTTAGTAATGTGAATTTCCCCTTGGGATTAATAAACTATCTATCTATCTATCTATCTATCTATCTATCTATCTATCTATCTATCTATCTATCTTTACACAATAAATGCTGTTTCAAAAAAACAGGAGCACTCGGCTATTGTAAAGGAAGGTTTTGTCAGTTATTCAAGTAAATTATGTTGCCATTGCTAGCTGTGGTCACAACTGTAGTAAAATATTTAAAATTATTCTAATGAAAGATCTCTTCTGACTGTCAGTGTGCATTCCTGTACTCCATCTGCAAAAGAATATACCAAGTTTCTCACTACATGAAGGATATTAGCAAACAATTGGCACCTTTTGCTATCTAAAACATGTTAAATATTTGACTTGATAGATAGCCATGCTAATGAAAAACCTTGGTGAATATATTCCTTAATGATAATAGTGTTTAATGGAACTTACTGTATATACATTTTTATAACATGTAAACTTAATTTTAAACATGTAAAGGCAGTAGTCTGTTCTCTGATACGAAGTTTCATTGTAAAATGGAACAACTCCAAATAGTGGTTATCCCAAAATATATGTATTCACTAATCACAAAGCCAAACAGTTTTAGAAAAGCAAAGGTAATCATTTAAATAATAAAGACACCACATATTGTATAAACTCTGGTACTGTACTCCATTTACTGTTGAATTACTGCCTGTAGCTGGATGCCTTGGGAGTTGCCATTACAAATGGTAATGGTTTTCTGAAACATATTCAAAAGATTTGATTATGTTCTTCTACAATTCTCATACCAGTCCTAGATTTGCATTTGCATCTAGGTGGAACTCTGATTTTGTTTAATATAGTTAGAAGTTTTACAGGTTGAGTACAGACTGGGGTGGGACAAGTATGCTGTTCATAGATGGTGCATCAATCCCAGACCAATCTGACTCCTAGCCAACTATGCATGTGGCCTTGAGATGAGTGGTGGAACAATGGCAGGTGGCTGTTCAGTATGTTGGTTATTGTTGGATGATAGGTTTCATCAAGCATTAGGAGATAGGGAAAATGTGGAAGTTATGGAAGAGTATTTCCTTAAGAAGGTAATTTGCATAAAAAACCCACTTCTATTTAAGAAACCCCCCATGTTATATTTTTGTACCTCCATATTTCCCTCATGAAACTCTTCCCTCTTCCCCCCTACAACACTGATTTCCTTCT